>NW_025109428.1:226341-247980 GCF_011392965.1 Frieseomelitta varia
TCTCGCGACTCGTCGCGGCAATTATTTTAATTTGTTTAGTGCCCATTCCCCCCCCCCCCGCCCCCCTATCTATCCACCTTCTTCTCCCTCCTCACTATCGGCCGAGGGAATTTCTCGTTTTTGTCATCACGGATTATTATTCAGAGGTCGAGGATTTTTGTATAATGTTTGTAGGAAACTCAGGACACATGTATTAAAATTCGAATATTATAATATTCAATTCAAACTAGAGTATCTGTCGTAGTATGCAGACACGAATCGTCTAAACTGATCGCGTGAAATTTTATTCTTTTCTTTTTCTTTCTTTCTTTTTTTTTTTTTTGGTTCAGCGTGGTTTTCGACTCAATTTTTCTTTTCCACTTGCTCGTTTGCGACATTTGTGTACATCCAAGTAACGTTCAATTCTTTAAAGCTAAACGAAAATATCACGAGCTGAAAATGGACTGACTTTCTTAAATGGAAACCCTTCCGCGTTCTTCTCGCGTGCGCCAAATCCTCTCTTCACTCTCGCGTAATTCATCACGTCCTCCCTTATCTTTCCACGAAACGAGTCTTCCAGGATTAAAGTTGTACCATCTTTTAAACTTAACGATCTTCGAGCTGTGTTGTTCCAACATATTTTCGACGGAACGGCGGAGAGAGTCGACGTATGCAAGAGTAAAACGAACAGAATCGTACGTATCCGTTTAACGAAACGTTCGAAGGAAATTCAGCCGTGAATGTACAGTTCTCCAAAAGCCCCTCACCTTTCTTACTTTCTTCTTTCGTTCGTATTCACGGGGAACGACGTTCTTTTAAGTCCGGCACGATCTACCGACGAGTTGCGGCAATTATTTTAATTTGTTTAGAGTTCGTGCCTCTCCACCCCTCTTCTCATCGACCAAGAGAATTTTTTCGCGCGCGCCATCCTTCTTCACCCTCGTCCGCCCCTTTCTCCAGCCGATATACTGCCCTCCCTTGTTTCTTACTTTACTTTCGAACGCTCGTTTTCCACTCGACTTTATCTCTTCGCGAAGCTCACAGCAACAGAATGTCATCTGTCTGGCCATTAGAATTATCAGACTGCTTTCCATTTATCATCGAACTTTCGCGTATCGCGTAACGAAAATAATTTCTGCTGTTTTTTTTTTTTTTTTTTTTTCACTGCGTTCTCCATATTTTCCCACGTATGCTCATTCTAATAAGCTACCTTTCTTCTTGAGGTCAAAGATCATTCTTTCAAAGGTCTCCATTTCATACATACATGTCTAACAAGCGAGAAACTTTTGAAAGTAACGAATATTTTCGTAATAGAAGAATCAAGACTCCAATTTATCCGTTTGAATTCGAAGCGAATGCTTAAAGTGAAAGAAAATTTATCGACACTTGCTCGAGAAAACTGTCAACAAATTGTAAGAAAATACTTCTTCGATATATTGTTTAAACAAACGGTAATGCACCATTAAATTCGTTAAGAGAACACTAGTTTCGTTCATCTATACAAAATACTATATTTTCAGTACGAAAATCAGTATCTTTGAAATAAATTCCAAAGCCCCAACTTGAAGGGTAGTTTACGCCCCGCAACATTGCCGATAAAAAAAAAAAATACGTGTCAAATATTTTTTTCCAAAAAAAGGAACAGTTAAGCCGTATTTGATCAAAATCGATGATTGACACTTTGGTTCACGTTCCCTTTTAAGTACAAAGGTCCATTCATACTATCGACGAGCCAAGCAGAACGAATGCATCGTAAAAGCACGTTATTTATAGCGTTTCATCGTCAGACTGCGGATTTTTGCACGTTTGTGATAAATTTGGCTAAACCGTACGAAAGCTTTCTGTAATATCTGGTACGTAAAACAATGTTTTAAACGTGTCTCTGTCTTCTTAATTATTTTCCCGAAAATATGAATCTGCATAAAAATCCGCAGTTTCATTATTATTCCGTTCGTTATCATTTCTAATTACTCGTTTGTAACGTATGTACATTGTAAAATTAATTATCCACGAGAAAATTCGTCCACTACTTTTAAACTTTCTCCAATTCGCGATATGAAAATTCTTGCACGTTCCAAACAGGATTTCATTGCACCATCTTTCTCGTTCACTAAATTACGTCGCTGACTGAGAGAATGGAGATGGAAACAACTATAATAAATTCAACTAAAACAAGCGCAAATTGTGACGAGTGAAAATTTTAAAATTAATTATCCACGAAAAATTCATCTTCTTTTCTCCTCATTTGTGATATTAACATTCTTACACGATTCTAGTCGTGACTCCGTCTTTCGTCTGCTTTAGTTTGCTATTTAAAAAATTATGTCACTGACCTACAATACATACAATGGAAATGGGAACAAATTGCGATGCGAGCGTATCAGTTTCCAATACATGGCGTCAGATTTTATTCCCTGTCGGCGAACGTGCGAAGAAAACGGTCGGCCAAGTTCTCGCGTCAGCGTCAGGACGTCGATTATCGGCTGAAGCGGCGAGTGGCAAGCAACGGACGATCTTCGTAAGTCTAATCGAGCGCCAAAGTTCCGGCGAGTTTGCAGTGATAAGACGTCGCATGGTCGATGAACGAGGGAGGGAACACTGCGAGCAATGTTGACTCGTCCTGGGAAGTTTCGACAGTCGCGCACAGTCTCATCCGGCGCACTTTGTCCGCGGCTATAAGACAAATTGGATTGGTTTTTAACGAGCACGATGACTCGAGAGGCAGTGGGAGAGGGAGTTGGCCCGATTTTCGATTCCCTCGTTGCTCATTTACCTTCCATCTCGGACGATTTGCGAGAAATTGAAGAGGCACCGATAGATTTCGCGACTCGTGAAAGCCTATTAATTGCACTCGCGCCTTTTCTTCGCGCGCCTTTGCCGGAATTTTGTCGGGACGATATTCTGGGAGAAAATCTGGTCGTGGTTCTGTCTCTTTTGCGTCGCACGTTTCCCAGACGAGGGACAAGGAAAATATAGTTTCGGTGTTAATTCAAATAAACGGAAGATGGTTTGACATCAAAGACTTTCAATGTCTAACACTTAGATATTTCATGTACATTCGAAATATACAATTTATAATATATTTATATATTTTTTATGTAAAATATATAATTTTATATATTTATAATAATTATATATTTTATATAATAATTTTATATATTTATAATTTATAATTATAATTTATAATTATATATTTATAATTTATACTTAACTAATTATATATTTATAATATATTCATATATATTCTTTTAATATATATTTTGTTACAATATACGTATAGAGAAAGTATACTTTTGCGTTTCTTGGTATCAATGACTCGATTTAAGAGAAACTTGCAGATACAACACTTCTTGCAATATACTAACGCTTCTCGAATTCCTTTTCTGCAGATACAAAAAGATTTACGTAGAAACCAACAAATGTCGATCCCCAGATGTGAAGTAATTTATAATTTCCAACAATTTTGTTCTAAATTAATAACTTTATATCAAGTACGAAATACCCATGCACGAAGTAAATGTTGATGATCGAAACATTGGTTAATCGGGACAAGATTTTTAGTCACCATATCGTGAATAAAAATGAAATAGAAAAATTATCAATGTGCGATTATCAAAGTTACGTAGTGAAAAGAAGAAATTAAATTAAAATTCATATTATGACCTTTCTATACAAGTCAACATTTAATTTGATTTATAACGCTATTACTATCCGCAGCGAGAAATGTTGCAATGAAAAAATGAATAGTCTCTTTTTTTTTAAATGGAATATTTTACATCGAGAGATTCGACATTCTTCGCAAAAAGTATCGACTCACGTCGAAGAATTGTCCATTCGAGAGAGATATTTCGACTTTCGGCATTTACAACTCGCGTTGAAGAAAGAAAATGGAAAATCGCCAGATTCGACTCGTTAGCAGTGGACATCATCGTAACTTTGAAGCACGCTTTGTCAAGCGCGCTTCAGTTTGCTTGTATCCGTGTTGCTTGCATCTGCGCGGATAAATGTTTACCGGTAATATTTTGGAATATGCCGTAACAAGAGACGACAGGGAAGTTCCTCGACGTTGTGCTACGCCGTAGACACAAGCTTAACGCGAACAGCGGTTAGCGAGACAACGGCCAGAACGTAGCACGAAAGCACGACGACTTTGCGAAAGATTTGGGTCCGATGTGTGCCGCGTTTCGTTCATAAACCAAAGTCCACAACTTTGAGAGAACGGCCATTTTCGAGCCTCTGGCTCGCCGATACACTCCGTAATGCCGTCTCCGACAGGAAAGCTCGATCTCCGAAGTGCTTGAAAGGTTATCTGACTCTCTCGGCCGAGTGCACTTCTGTCCGCCTGTATTGAGTTTCAGGCTTGGCGCTCACGGGGAGCACAAGCAAACTCTCGCCCGCCGACTATGACGAATTGCGAAAGTTGCGTGAAAAATTGGATAGCGTTAGATAAGACCGGCGCTACGTTCACGTCACCTCGTGAACTATGGCGCGTCGTCCACGCGCCGCTCCTATGATTTAGACTCTTATTATTACGCGGCCATCGAACTTTTCTCTCTCTCTCTCTCTCTCTCTCTCTCTCTCTCTCTCTCTTTCTCTGTCTGTCTGTCTGTCGGTCCCGCCCGGAATATAAATAACCGCGAACGTTCGGCGTTTTTTGCTTTCTGTTTCAGCTACGACGCGAGAAATCGACAATTCGGCAAGGCGAAGCTGTGGAGCGCGTCTCACTTCTGGGGCGAGCGAGCGTCCTTCAGAGCGAGCCCGCCTGCGCAGCTGACCATTCGTGACCTGAGGGAGAGCGACCAGGGGGTGTACAGGTGCAGGGTGGATTTCCGCAACTCGCCGACCAGGAACCTCAAGGTCAACTTCACCGTCATCGGTAAGGCAACCAAAAAGCGAACCACTTTGGCTGGAATTTTGGAAATCGACTTTTCGGCGGTTGCCGCGCGCGAGTGACAGATTGTTCCAATCTGAGTGGTTGAAAAATAATCATCTCCGAAGCTACTTGTCATTTAAGAAATGTCTCGAACGCATCTTTCTTTGTGGTTTGGAGAGGGTAGTAATTCGGTACACTTGAACGTGTGTATTTTAATTTTTTTTTTTTTTTTTTGAGTATAATTATGTAATTTTGTTTGATTATGTATAAGTTGCTCTCTACAAAAATGTTATTAACCTATCCTCGTCTAAGATCCACTAGTTTAGGAGATATTTCTTCTAAAATCTGTACATAAAAGGCAAGAGCAGTATATATACAAAGTATAATGCAAAATAGCAGTATAAGCAGTATAATACAAAAATACTGCGCTTGTCCTTCATATGATAGACTTTATAAAATTAAAGTTAAAGTTATCTCCTAAGCTAGTAGCTTTTCGATCTACATAGGTTAATACTTTCTTATAGAAAATGACCTGCGTCGACTGACACAAAAAAAAAAAAAGAATTACATAATTACGTATCTATCTAGAGACAAACTAACTGTACTCTCAAATTGCTGCCCTTTCAAAGCAGGAAAAAATGCATTCGAGACGTTTTTAAAATGATAAATAGTAAATGATGCGTCATTTAAATGATAAATTTCAAAGATAATTGCATTTATAAATTGAAATGGGACAATCTGTGCAAGGGTAAAGAAATAGTGAGCAGAGTTTAGGTTTAGGTTGCTGCCCTTTCAAAGCAGAAAAAAATGCATTCGAGACGTTTTTGAAATGATAAATAGTAAATGATGCGTCATTTAAATGATAAATTTCAAAGATAATTGCATTTATAAATTGAAATGGGACATTCTGTGCAAGGGTAAAGAAATAGTGAGCAGAGTTTAGGTTTAGGTTGCAACGTGGCTGATTGTTCAACTGACTTGTGAGAAAAGGAACCAATTGAACCATTTGCTACGTACATTTTATCTTGTTTTCACTATATTTTTATCACGATACAGAAAATTTATACATAAAATGCAGCGCTCTCTACAATATTTAATAAATTTCTGCGTAGCTTCTACTTTCATCGCTGATAAAATTAATATTGTTGACAAAATAATAGCGTTCATAAATTAATATTGTCGATAAAATAACGGTATCGATGGAAACAGAATGCCCGCAGCCTCCACTAATAAAGTAATGAAGTTCCTTCGTTAAATCAAACTCTGACGATACCTCTGCCAAAACGCAGACAAATCCGCGCTCGACACGCAGTTTTTAAGACTCGTTCGAAATTCCAAACAACCGATCGCGGCCATGAGAAACAAACACGACTCGGCCTATTCAAAATCACTCAGAAATCCCGAGACACGTTCAGAAACTCAGCTCAACCCGAGTTGGATAAATCACGATCGAGGGTCACGACTCCGCGTTGAAGTCGCGCGGCGCGAGCATTAAAATTTAAAACGATCGTCGTCCGGTTCATCTTCTTCTTCATCGGCAAAGTTCGCCAGTTTCCACGTGAAAGCTACTTCGAGGCTGGTCGTGACGCGGAGAAAATTACGATTCCCGCGTTCGAAACCGCAAGGAAATCGTCCGGTTAGTTTGAAACACGATCGAGAGACAAACCCGGGCCCTTCGGACAATCGGCAGCGCATTGAAAGGGAGTATTTCGGACACGATTGTGTCTGGAGTGCGGCGATTTGCGGTCGATTAGTTCGCGCACTGATTCCGTCCCTCGAACCGATCGGTCCAATTGCTCGTTCGTTCGTCACTCGAGTAGTTACCGCCAGACTTTATTTGCCGATCAAGGTTAATCAGCCTCTGGCTGACTCTGATCGCCGGATTTCCACTGTGACCGCGCCGATCAATAATCCGAGGGGGTGAGGGAACTCTTTCAAGAGTCACTTTGTCGTTTCGATCGATTCGCTTCTTCGTCTATACACGCGAGCACACTTTTTAGAGACGGGAGTGTCTTGGTCAGTTGCTTCGATTATTCATTTTATTCATTTTATTCATTTTTCACGGGGAGGGGGGGTAAAGAAAAATACCCATTGGCGCAATTATGAAAATTTTTTAAATACAACGAGTGAAAAATTGCAAGAAGAGTTGCAACTAAGTAACGAGCGTTCAAGAGATGGGAATGAATGATTAAAAACATCGATCAAACAATGTTTGCATTATTATCGTTGATAACCAACAACTGTCAATCTCCAGACGTAAAGTAATTTCCAAAAATTTTATTCCAAATAACTCTGCACGATGTAAAAGCTCGTTCATACACATTCGTGCATTTCTTTCGTGCATTTCTCTTATACAGGCCATCTGTTATAATTAAACGCACACTGAAGTATAATAACCACAGGTTAGAACAACCACGATGCTACACTGCCACAGCCACAATAGCTCCAACTGCCTGCTCGTTCGAAAATGAAGCAAAGTTGGAAGAATTCGCCCCCCCCCCCTCACCCCTCCGCCAACAATCGTTTCGCGTAATTTCGAATTAACTCGGAACAACGATCTTCCCCGATCTGTTCGGAGGCATCGAGGCGTAAAACGAGCCACCGCGGCCTCTCACGGCTGCAAAACGTACCCGTCCCCTTGGTCAATTCGATTACTCGAAACGAAGGGGAGCCCAGACGCTCTCCTCGTGGATCCTCGATCGGGATAAGCTCGGAAACTTGCTCGGGTATTAACCCTCCCTGCGAATCCACGTCCTCGTGGGACGGAAGATTTCTATTTTTCCCCGGCGAACCACCTCCTCCTCCCTCCTCCCCCCTCCCTTCGCTCCTCGTTTCTCGTGCACCATGCAGATACCACCGTAGAAGACGTTACGATCGTCTCTTACGAGGATGAATTCGGGATTCATTCGGCGTTCGTCTGGCTGAGAAGTCAAGACGCCGGGCTGCTCGTCGTCTGCTTCGAGAAGAAGCACTCGTCTCTCTCTCGCGAAACATTCTTGAGAGTTTAAGCTTTTCTTTCTCGCGAAGGTAGAAACGCGACGGGACGCTCAACGAGACTACGGTCACGCCAGATGTTTATTTCGACGATTGGTATATTACTAAAAAATTACTGTTATTATAATAATAATATTATTAATATTATTATTATATATTAATAATGTTATTATATACAATATTATTATTATTATTATTATATACAATATTAATAATAATATTATTATTATTATGTACAATATTAATAATAATAATAATATTATTATTATATACAATAATATTATTATTACTATATACAATATTAATAATATTATTATTATTATATACAATATTAATAATATTATTATTGCTATATACAATATTAATAATATTATTATTATTATATACAATATTAATAATATTATTATATACAATAATATTATTATTACTATATACAATATTAATAATATTATTATTATTATATACAATAATATTATTATTACTATATACAATATTAATAATATTATTATATACAATAATATTATTATTATTATATACAGCAATATTATTATTATTATTATATACAATTTCTCTACGCCCATCTACACCCCAATAGTAGTACATTTCGACGTTTAAATACGTGTCGAGTACATTGGGGTTGGAAGCGACTCGTTTCGAGAGTTAACGTCGCACGTTGAGATGGATTGATGCCCGTAGCTTTTTCTCATTTTCTTTCTAAGAACGTTACAATCAATCCTCATTGAGGATTACATAAGTAAGTAAGCTGGCGTGAGTCAGTGGCATGCAGAGTACTGGTAGTCGATTAATGAGATACATAGGCTTGGATGTTTATATAAATCTATAGTGAAGATCCACAGGGTAGTATTCTTTTTAGTTTTCGCGTGTGTACTGTAGAATCCAACAGTTGCGTGACCAAAGGGTTAGCATGAGTTGCACCTGTTGCCATTGCACCTGTCTCCTCTTTTTAATTATGGGGATCCTGAGATCACGGATGGTTTGTTTCGTTTGTTACATATTAAGGTGCATTTGCGATTATCCTTGCTGTTTTATGATTGAAAGAGTTGGAGTTGTTCCATAGGTCCAGATGGGTTTCAAGATGACTTTGTAAAACAGTAGTTTATTTTCCAGATTTAGATTTGATCGTCTACCCAAGTGCCAATAATATTGTTTAACTTTTAACTTCAGTTGGTTACATTTAGCTTTGATATATTGTTTCCAGGTTAATCTTCTGTCGAGGTGCAATCTCAAGTATTTAACCGAATTTTTAGTTGGAATTGTTGAGTTGTTACAAGTCACTGGCAATTTTGGTTTGATGAATTCTTCCAAAGTGTTGAGGTTTCGTTGAAAAGATGTAGATGCTATTTGCGGATCTTCATGAGATGATAATAGAACTGTATCATGTTGCAGTGATTCCAATGGAATAAGTAGATCGACTGTATACGTGGAAGATATAAGACGGTTCAGAGACACTGTTTTGCAGAGTTTTTGTCGAAAATTAGATAATTAGTCGCACTCGTGGTACAAGTTATGGATTTTGATTTGAAAAGAAAGCAAATGGCAAACCTACGAAATTTCGATTTGAATTTTAAATTTAACTTCTTTAAATTAAACATTGATAAATAAAAATTATATATATATATATATATATATATAACGTTTCAATACCTTTTCATAATTTCAATAACTAATGCTTATCTCAACAACTGAGAAGAAAATAAGTAAAACAGAGGGTTAACTGAGACGTAAAGAAATCTCTTTCAATTATTTTATAGACGGACGCTTTATATTATTTATATTGCCCCGTCGAAATATGAAAAATTTCGACCTCCAACGCGAGTTGCATGATCTCTCTAACTTTCACTTCGACTAAATTTCTCTGTATCACAGCTACTCATTTAATATCGAATGAACAGTACATCCATTTGTCGACGAATTTTAGACAACTGTTCTGTTCTAGCGTCACGTCATGTAATAAAAAAGCCATCGGGGCCAATTAAATCAAATGAAATCCTCTCTCGTCCTCAAAAAAAACTACCAACGTGTCATTCGAAAATTCGGTAACGTGACTAGCGTGCCATCTTTTTTGTCCGACGGCGTAAATTTATGCACGATCGTTTTAATTAACCGAGTCACTCGGACGAGATCGAATTGGCTTTCGACGTGCACAGAAGCCGCTTCCATTTATTTGTAAAATGTACAATCGTGTCCTGAAATACTTGTTCTTTAATGTGCGTGTTAAGTGGGAAAAGATTCAGCCTGTGCGCGAATGATCATTGACGTAGAAGTCGAAGATCGACGAAGATCGACAGACGGAACGGAAGGTCTCGTTATCACGATCACAAGGATCGAGAGGCGAGTGCTTCCTCCTTTGTCCTTGTTACGCGTCTCGGCAGATTTTCACGAGACCGTCGGAAAGTTTCCTCCGAGCGGAATCGGTAGCCAGCCCGCTCGGGTTGCTCGCTCGCGCTTTAACTCAGTTTAATAGCCGATCGATGAGCAAATTGGGTTAGAGGTTTCCTAAAAGGAGTTTCGGCTTCCGAGCCGCGCTCCGTGCACGAAGCGCGTCCGTTCTGCTTGAGGGACCGCCACGATACCAGTTTCGGATCCTATTAAGAGACAAGAGCAGTGTCCTTTGGGCCTGTCTTAGACTTTCGTGAAAGTATCAAGAAACCCGGAGCGGAGTGGAGAGAGCGGGCACGTAACGTCGATGCTCGAAATTCCTCGCCGGTTTCACCGCTTTGTCCATCGTCTCCCGTTTAATTTACAGAAATTCTCCGTGTATCTGATAAAACCTTGCCCCGATCCGTAATTTTTAACATATATCGGCATATGTTGTGGGTGTGTGTGTGTGGGGTGTCTACATATTATGCACGATATATGTGTATTAATTAATATTAATATGTATGGTACATGTGTATTGTTTTATCTCGTTTGATTATTAGTGTAAAACAAGAATATGAAGATATTTATTTTTTTATATAAATTATTTAATATCGTTATATAATATTATTTATAATATATAATACTTATTGTGAAATAAATTATATATATTGTAAATAAATTATGAAATATATTTTTATATGAAAGGATATGTATTGTGCGAACGTGTAACAACGAAAGAGAATCTTATTCCTTGAGGTTATGACGTCTTTCGTTGTATTTATAATTGAGAAATGAAAATAAAAAAATTTATTTACACAATAAAGGGCGTGAGCTTTTGTTTATATATTTTACCAAAAATCATTCGACTCTCTGAAAATAAATATATAAAATATTATAAATATATATTATAAATATTTTATTATAAATATTATAAATATTATAAATATATAAAATATATAAAATATATTTATAACTGAGAAACGAAAAAATTTAGAATACAATAAAGGACGTGAGCTTCTATTTATATATTTTACCAAAAATAATTCGACTCTCTGAAAATAAATATATAAAATATTATAAATATATATTGTAAATATTTTATTATAAATATTATAAATATATAAAATATATAAAATATATTTATAATTGAGAAACGAAAAAATTTAGAATACAATAAAGGACGTGAGCTTCTATTTATATATTTTACCAAAAACTATTCGAATCTCTGAAAATAAATATATAAAATATTATAAATATATATTGTAAATATTTTATTATAAATATTATAAATATATAAAATATATAAAATATATTTATAATTGAGAAACGAAAAAATTTAGAATACAATAAAGGACGTGAGCTTCTGTTTATATATTTTACCAAAAATCATTCGAGTCTCTGAAAATACGCTATTACAAATATATAAAATATATTTATAATTGAGAAATGAAGATGAAAAAATTTATTTATACAATAAAGAGCGTGAGCTTCTGTTTATATATTTTACCAAAAGTCATTCGAGTCTCTGAAAATACGCTATTATAAATACACAAAATTTCTAATAAATGAGAGATTCTAAATTGAGTAGATTTTGGTAGTTCTAGTGTTACGACAATCGATCGGTACAAAAGCCGAACAATAATCTCTCTCTCTCTCTCTCTCTCTCTCTCTCTCTCTCTCTCTCTCTCTCTCTCTCTCTTTCTTATCGTTCGCCTCGAGGGCGATCCTTCCGAGTTAATATAGAGCCGCGTTCGGTCAGTTTGCAATATTCCTCCTGCACTGGCAGCGAAGGGAAATCGCGAAGTCGCGGTGTTCTCGACTTGAGAAGGAGATCCGCCACTCGAACGAGCCACCACCGAGTGGTTCGAAACTTGCCGAGGGGGAAGCTGCCGAAACGTTGAGTCGGCGAACGTTAATCCGATTAGGATTTAGTTTAGATTTTGACAAGAAACTCTCTCTCTCTCTCTACTCTCACACTCTCTACTCTCGTGCTCCTTAGTTCAACGATGTCTAATCGCCGATTACAGATAAATTAATTTTATCTTATCCCGTCCTATCGTTTTAACCATCACGTTCTGTCACTGCAAATGTCTATCTCCTCCTTCTTTGGATGTGTTTCAATGTCGCCACTAATTGTAAGTCATTGGCCATACATACACAATTGTTTTGTAGAATTCTTCTAAATAAACAAAGATATTTTTTGACACGTCAAAACTCCGTTTGACATTGGAATTCTGTATCATTTCGAATACTGTGCACTCGCGAAATATCTGTCTCCTTCATTCGTGTGTTTGAGTGTCCCGTCGACTACTATAATTGTCATTAACGACATTAACGACACGTAGCATTTTTGTTATGTTTTTTCTAAATAAGTAAGAATATTTTTTAACGTGATCATGGGACGTCGAAAACTGCGTTTGGGGTTGGCGTTTGTATTTTTGCCTCTGCGTCTCGATTCTTCTGCGCTCGTAAAATAGATGACTATCGGAATAGACAGCCGGATCCATTCGATCTGATTTAGGCTACGGCCACGCGAGCGTTGTGACGTACGTCACGACGTTCACAAGATCGTATTGTCATATTAGAACTCACACACCAGGAACGTGCGTCATTTTCAACGTGCGTTAACTCGACGTATAATACTCGTGTATAATATTGGACGCATCAGCGCATGCTTTGAATCATACATGCGTGAATATATCGTTCGTTGTTTTCGGCATTCTCTTTCTTCTTTTTTTTTTTTTTTTTTTTTTTTTTTTGTCAACTCTGTGGCTGCACGGGAAAACGTCGCCATTTTAAAACCTTCGAATTGAATTGCAAAACTATACAGCTCGTATCTGCGCATGAAAATACGTGAAAACAAATTTCAGAGATTTAAAGTGATCGTGCCGTTTAATCGAGATAAATTCACAAAATTTGAAGAATACGACAAGCATCTTATCTCTGAGAATTATTTTTTATTAATCAGCTCGTACTGTAATTAATTTCGTATGGAATACACTCTAAATGAAATTAAACTCTATAGTTTTATTTCACCAGAAGTAACGCAGTGAAGATTAATAATTATATAAGCTGTTTTTTTTTTTTTTAAGTGTTACTCTTATTTCGAGATATTAAAATATTAAAAATATAATTGTAAATTCACTGTGATATCATAAATAGCAAAAGGAGACATCTATATCTAAATAAAATTGGAAATAATTCATTTTTTTTTTTTTTTCAAAATTGAACTTATACCTTCAAAAGGAAAAACGAACACATTGAACAATAATAATAATAACACGTAAAGTAGAAAAAGTAAAATTATACAAAGAAAATATATTTATACCTACTGTAAAAAGGAACCAAAGAGTTACTAATGAGGAAACTAAAATGAGAACACATAATCACGAGACAATCGATGAACTAACGCGAAAGAAGCAATGCTCGAGTGGCCGTGACCTTGTCTGAACGCGAAACGCTATACTTTTCCTCGCACATTTCTAGGCCAACGATCTATCTGTTCGCTTACGTTGGAAAGTTTTCGTTGAAAAATATTACAGACGTTTAATCGCGTGATTACGATCTTCTCGAACGATCTTGCGCTCTGATCAGAGCTGATTAATATTTATAGAGTAATAAAATATTTTAAATACTATTTTAAATAATGGATTTTAAATACTATTTTAAATAATTCTTCACAATTCAAATAAAATGGTATTTCAAGTAGGGCATAAAATATTTAGTAAATAAAATGTTTTTTTTACTTTGACAATCTAAAGCTAAAGTATGAAAATAAATATTTTCTTTTGAATCTAAAACATAAAATAAAATATTTTTTATTTCAATAACATGAAGCATAAAATAGAATACTTCCCATAGTTCTTAACCTGAGAATAAATTGCGAAAATGATTAACGTAACGTAAAACGAGATAACGTAAGAAATGACAATTATTTGCAAACGAAATTTATTTTCTTTTGAAATATAGCCATTCGCATGTAACGAAGCGCGTCGCTCAAAGTTTCCATCATTTAAACTACTCTTTCGTGGAAAAAGAAACAGTCTGTCAACTGAAAGACGGAATTGGCGTATCGTATTTGAAAAATCATTGTTTCATGTATTTATATTTCGTGGTACTTTGAATTTGCAAATCCTTATCGCTCAAATAGTAGTTGACTAACTCTGCAACCATTGTCCCCAATATCATCACTGTGTATTTTATTTTATTTTTATTTTAATTATTTTATTTTTACTGTAATATTTTATTTTTAAAAGTGCATTTGTCTTTCGAACAAATAAAATATTTTATTTCCAAAAACACATGCATGATGTAAAATAGAAACATAATGAATAAAATATAAAATAAAATATCTGTTTTACTATTTGCCATTTAAAATAGTATTTCACCCAAAGCTCCGGCTTTGATTAAACCTTCGTTCGCCCTATTTAAACGTTCGTTCGTTCAGTTTTCACGACGCTGACAAAAATCCACCCTCCACCCTAAGTCGGATTGCTTACAGAACGCTCTCTGAACGGAAATCTCGTCTCGGTCACGCCGACCGAGTCACAACGTGCTGGTGCTTCTATAATCTATATCCAAACGTATCGCATTGAAATCACTGGGAACAATCGGCCGCCGCATCGGGAAACGCATTATTCCCTCAGATACATGCTCAATGCCGAATATCCCACGTTTAATCCTCTTATCAGTGATTACCTATTAGCCTCATTGAACGAGGAGCGAAAACGTTAAGCCTTTAAAGGCGAGCGGCCGCGTAAAAGACGGTGGCGACGTCGGGAGATCGCGTCGTTTACCCATGGACACACGAGGCCAGGCTCTTCTTTCTTCTCGAATGGGCCAGAGTGTAATACCCCAGAGTCGATACCCCTCGAAGGACATCGAACGTCTCTCCTTTCGTCTAAGCCTCTTATCTGTAATTACGTAGAGACGCCGTAAGACAGGAAGAAGAAAGGGACTCGGCTTCGACGAAGTAAGCCGAGCATCAAACACTGGTTATAACCGGGGCATTTCCTCCCCGGGCTTTCCTTTCCAGGCCATCGTTCTCCGCCGCAATTTTTCCCCACCCCGCGAGAATTAAATATCCCCCGCGAAAGAAATACGAATCTGCAGACGGGCAGAAATCGTGCGAAATTAAACGCGGGGCGCGACGAGTGAGGAAATCGAGTCTTTGAAATTTTCAAATAAGCGAATAAGCGAGGGATTCAAAGAGGGAGCAGAACAGCTTTCAGGCCTGTCAGATCAAATGTACTAACTCGGCACCGAGAGGTAGAAACATCAGGTTGGCCAATAAGTCTGCACGATTTTTATCAGGCAGTTGGTAAAAGTAATTTCAGTTCCTGGAGGATCGTACATTTGACAAGGGAAAAGTTTCAGGCGTGCCTTTTTAAACAATTCTGCGCAAACTGGTTAAGTATTTCTCGCCGCGTGTTGTTTTAAAAATCGTAAATCAAAGTGAGTATTTTTAACATATTTTATCGTTTTATTTTCAAAAGGGAAGAAGTGCAACGCAAGAGCGTAAAAAAGATTTGTGACATGTATGCTTTATCAGAACGCGTGTGCCAAAAATAGTTTGGTAAATTTCGTTTTGGTGATTTCAACAGTGAAATTTTAAATCGTTTGAACAAGTTAATTCAAAAGCGTCATTGCAGTTCATGAAGTAATTGCTGGTACGAGAGCAATTTCTTTATGGATAAGATGAGTTTCTTCAAAATAATGTACCTTGGAACAATCGTCACTCATTCTTTTTTTTCCCACGGACGTGTATGTTGCAAATTATTTCTCTGTCCGATGTGTCGCGTGAACATTTACATTTACCTCGTTTATCAGAACAAAATGATTCGAAAAATAAATAGAAAAGTTCAAATTATAGAAGTTGTTTAGATTTCTCCACTACTATCCTACTTTGAACACCAAAATATAATTGATCAATTACATCAACGTTTAGTTATTCATGTACACGAATACATTTCTATCGTATTTGACATAGATCACAGTGAAATCTGTAGACCAAACGTTAAAATATCGAGAAGAGATTGTCGAGTCTCGAAAATAGCTGCGTTTTGCGCCGATACAAATTACGGTGCATTGCTGCGCGAGCAACTAGTTCAAACAGAGCAGGTCCTTTGACGCATCACCTCCCTAACAAACACTATTCGCTGTTCACTGATCAGATAAACTCGCTGTTCATAAAAGTGTCATCATTCGTGTTACCAGCGGATATAATTTGAAACATGCAATACTCGCGCTTTTTAACTACTTGCGCTGGCAGCTGATTGCGGACCATAACGAGTGACCAAAACCGTATACAATAATTCGTCGCTTTCTTATTAAACTCGTCGGTACGATATCACTGGATAGAAATTATTATAGAAGCAATAAATTTATTATTTGCTTTGCCTGTATTGTTTTACTTAAATACACTTGAAACTCAGAAAATATTACAATTTTGGAACAAAAAGTTCCCGACGTGCGTGGCACGTCATTACAGCGCAAGATGTTAACCACTTGCGCTGGCAACTGATTGCGGACCATAACGAGTGACCAAAACTGTATACAATAAATCGTCGCTTTCTTATTAAACTCGTCGGTACGATATCACTGGATAGAAATTATTATAGAAGTAATAAATTTATTATTTGCTTTGCCTATATTGTTTTACTTAAATACACTTGAAACTGAGGAAATATTACAATTTCGGAACAAAAAGTTCTCGACGTGCGTGGCACGTCATTACAGCGCAAGATGTTAACCACTTGCGAACCATAACGAGTGACCAAAACCGTATACAATAATTCGTCTCTTTCTTTTTAAACTCGTCGGTACGATATCACTGGATAGAAATTATTATAGAAGTAATAAATTTATTATTTGCTTTGCCTATATTGTTTTACTTAAATACACTTGAAACTGAGGAAATATTACAATTTCGGAACAAAAAGTTCTCGACGTGCGTGGCACGTCATTACAGCGCAAGATGTTAACCACTTGCGAACCATAACGAGTGACCAAAACCGTATACAATAATTCGTCTCTTTCTTTTTAAACTTGTCGGTACGATATCACTGGATAGAAATTATTATAGAAGCAATAAATTTATTATTTGCTTCGCCTATTTTGTTTTACTTAAATATACTTGAAACTGAGAAAATATTACAATCATTACCATCAAGCTGGTAGAAAGTTGAAAATTATCGCGATATTATAAATGTTTAAATTGTTAAATGTTTAAATGTTTAAATGTTTAAATCACAAACTTCATGAAATTACGAGCGACACAATAAGAAGGCAAAAGTGTATCGAACGAATCGTTCGAATTTCGTGTCACGATAAAATTTCGCATTAAATTGGCCGAAGAAAAAAATTACGAGCCGAAACGAAACGAAACGAAAATCACAAAGCTACTTTAACGGGACGCTGGTTCTTAACGGGTTAAATCGTGGGCCTCACGCGCTAATCACTAGCTTCCCCTTTTGTCTCCGGTATCTTCCGCTTCCTCAAACATCTCCGATTATCTCCCCTTTCAAGCGTCTTTTTCATTCGAGCCTCTTTTTCTTCTCCTCCCTTTGCTCCGGAAACCAGCGTCACGTCGCGTCGACCGGAAAGCGACATTCCTCGGAAAAAAATTGTTACGCGAAGCTCACCCCTCCCGAGAGAGGGTCTATTTTGGAAAATTGAAAGGATCTCCTCTCGCGCGCTCCTTTCCACGCGGCGTGTAACTCGACGTCAGAATTGAATCGGTGCTCGCTCGGTGAAATCTCATCTTATGTCGCGGAGGATACGTTGAAAGGAGGGCACGCGCGGCGAGCGACGAAATACGAAGAGGCGAAGAGCGAGAAGAGAAAGAGCGGGGTCGGGTTCTCGATCCTCGAAATTTACCACGGCTTAGCAACGTCGTCTCCATTCTGCTGGATTTTGGCGTAAATTTCAGCGATAGTTCTGCCAAACGTACCGGCTGCTCGTTCGAAATAAAATTCGTTGCACTTTTTGCACAACGATTCGTTTATCGTTTAATTTATTTATTAAAACTAAACAGCTGGGAATTGTTAAAAGGGCCAGTTGTTCACATTCAGCTTTGACAAATCTTTGACAAAACCATCGGAACTTTGGGAAAGCAGTGAGATTAAATAATAACGTACAGAGTGTTTTCTCTTCATGCCACAAAATCGACTGATCAGAAAATGTTTTCACAAATATCGTTTGGCATAAAGGGGTATATTATACTAAGCAAACAACTTTGTACCAATACTAATTGAGAAATATTTTAACAAATTTTTAATTAATTTATTCGACGAGTCTGCTCGCGTTTTCGCTTCTATTTTCATATGCCGTATTAAAATACGATGAAACTGTAACTTTTATTAGTCACAAGTCTGTTTTGTTTGAGAATGGACGATCATCGTGAGTGAATTTTGATTTATCCATAGGAAGACAGAAAATTAATGAAATTATTGAAATTATTAGAAAATCGAACTATAAAGAAGCTAATAATAAACATTCGTTATAATATTTTATAATATTAGCATTTAATTAGAACATTGCTGACTAAAACGATTCAAACCAATGCTGAAAATAATACACCTCTGATATAGAAAAGTGTTTCAAAATCGATGATAATATTTCCATGACAAAATATAATTAACGAAAAAGTATCTTGAAACAGTATGTTAGAGTTAATATTATTATTATTTTTAGTATAAACAAAAAATGTTTTAAAATTCAGCAGCAATACTTTAATATCGTATAATCATATATATATATATATATAGTATATTGATCATCGCAGATTAATCATAATAATATTAAACATATCAATCACCGTGAGAGACAACAACTAATCAAACAGCAATGAAACAATTGTCGACGCCCGATAAAATCAAATAGAAATAATTTTTGATTAATTCGATGGTTCGGCAGCATTTTCAAAAACAAATGGTCCTTTACATCACAACGGAACACTATAAAACTAGGGGCGGAAAGTATCTTTTTCGATTTCGCGACACTGACTTTCTACCAAATGTAATCTGGTAATTGAATATTCTCGGAAATAAATCGCGTCGCGGAGGACGATACACCGAATGGCGGAGAGCGCGCAAAGAAGAGGAAGTGAGAAACGACGAAAAAGAATGGAAAAGTGGAAGAGAATCGGATTTCGATCTTGACGAAATTTACCGCGGCTTGGTAACATCGTCGCCGATAAGTTGAGAATCGTATACGTATGCGTGGGAGGGCTTTTTCCACGGGCGAACTCGTCGAATAATTTATCGCCCCGGCGAATAATGTATCGCTGATCGTAACTTATCCTTATCCAGAGAATAGTTTCCGGAGTAGGTAATGGAAACGCATGTTCCGAAAGTGAGCCGGAACGCACCGTCAGGCAAAACTTGCCGCCCCGTTTCTTCCATATTACCCGGGAATTCCTGGAAAGCCGGGCGAACAAGAGAGAGAGAGAGAGAGAGAGAGAGAGCCGGGGGAGATCTGTCACCGGAAAATTACTTTCACGAACACGTGGCTTGCCTATCTTTCGAGGAGATCGCCAATCGAACGGAACCAGTCTCTAACGAATAACAGCGATCGAGCTTGGTCGATGGTTGGACAAACGTTCGATTCCAATGGTCGAGGAACAATATATGGCTGTTGCTGATATATCGTTCGTCCTGATGATTGAGCTTCTAATACATGAATCTCTTAGGTTTCGTTTCTCAACAAATTCGAACGAAGGGGATGTTTTGTTTTTCGCGCTGAATTGAAAAATATTGAAAAAATCCATTAATTATACTTCCGTAAAACTTAAATAAAATAATAAAAAATAAAATATTGTACTTAAATAAAATAGTAAAAAATAAAATATTATACTTAAATAAAATAGTAAAAAATAAAATATTATATACTTAAATAAAATAGTAAAAAAAAAATATTATACTTAAATAAAATAGTAAAAAATAAAATATTATACTTAAATAAAATAGTAAAAAATAAAATATTATACTTAAATAAAATAGTAAAAAATAAAATAATAAAAAATAAAATATTATACTTAAATAAAATAGTAAAAAATAAAATATTATACTTAAATAAAATAGTAGAAAATAAAATATTATACTTAAATAAAATAGTAAGAAATAAAATATTATACTTAAATAAAATAATAAAAAATAAAATATTATAATAAATAATATTTTACTTAAATAAAATAATAAAAAATAAAATATTATAATAAATAATATTTTACTTAAATAAAATAATAAAAAATAAAATATTATAATAAATAATATTTTACTATTGTAATAAAATATTAATATTACTTAAATAAAATAATAAAAAATTATTACAAACGTGTGTTTGTAAAAGTTACTTTTGTTTTATAACATTCAGTCTTTCAGTGGCCAGTAGTTTCGAAAATTACTTACAAACACTTTGGGAAAGTGTTTTTGACCAATATTGAAGCTAATAAAGGTAGAATGGATTGAACGGTCTACTTTCCTTAGTAATAGAATACTTTCAAACCGTGGAGTTCAATTTTCAACTGAAAGATTTCGAAGATTCACGTTAGTTGGAGATTAAAGCTTGCCAGCCATGTACGTTTCGAGCAGATCTTCCCTTGTACCTACCGTCTCTCCTAACCGAATAATAGTGTTCGACGTTCGCTGAAAGTCGTGATTCGCTCGGAATTGAACTAAGATGAGAAGACTGGAAAAATCAAGCGCAATAACAAATGCAGATACCAGGGATCAGTCGGGAGAGCTGGGCAAAGCAAAAAAATACAGGGGAATCTCCAAGTTCGAGAATCGCGCTGCAGAATTCACCGTGTGTCCTCTCCTCCCTCCCACCCACGGGTCGTTCCCGTGCTCCTTTTGTCCGAGCAGTTTTTCCGCCGTTCTTTTTCTCAGTTCGTTTTTCGGTAAAAGTTCAGCCAGCAGTCGTCGTCCGTGGACGATAGCTACGAAAACACGACGGTGCTCATTAGCCGGAAGGACGTCTGCGGGAATTTTAAAGCATCCTGTTTTCCAAGGAAGCCGGAGGATCGATCCTCGAGTTTCGTCCAGCGCACGGAACGTCCGACGAGCACGTTTGCTTTCCACCACAAAGACCATCCCCTTCTCTGCCTTCCTTTCGCCGTCTCTCCCCTATTTTTTCTTTTTTCTTTTTTTTTTCATCTCTTTTTCGGATCGTTTAATTTTTCGGATGTCGCGGTGAATAGGATGAAATAACGAGGAAAGGAAAGCAAGGGGTGGACGAAGTGGGAGAGAGAAATAAAACGAATCGGTCGCGGCCCGGTAAATGGAACGGGGCGCGCCGGCTTTTGTTTCATCGTCGCGTGACAACGAGACACGCGATACGAGACGCGTACGTGGAAACATTCCCCGGCAAGCGGGAAGCTTTGAAATAGCGTGTGAAAAAAAAAAAAAAAA
>NW_025109428.1:247990-327283 GCF_011392965.1 Frieseomelitta varia
AACAATAAAAAAAAAGCACGATTCGATCGAAGGTAACAAACGACGCAACGAAAATTAATTCAACAAAAGAAAAAAAAAAAAAAAAAAGGAAACAGGAAAAAAAAGAGAGAGAGAGAAGAGAAAAGAATCGTAGATCGATGGAGCGACGTGTCATGAATCATAATGGAATTTTTCACGGGGGGAGAGGTTCGCCGCAGGGGAGCATTGCCCTCCCACTCTTCGTTGACGTAAAGACAGACCGGTGTGAAACGACCGGGAGGGAAAAGCGGGGATGGAAGCCGATGGAAAGATCCGCAAATGGTCCGGCTGCCATATTTTTCTGCTTCAAAAGGCTCATTCGTCTTCGCCGTCGTTCGAGGCAATTCCTTCTCACCGTCGTTTCTTCTCACACCTCTTATCTCATGCAACACGGTTAGCTGAAAAGAATTTCTCCGGCTCGCCATTCTACGTTCCGCGCGATTGCCGCGGCCGACCAACGACGAAACCGTTCGCCGCGTTAAAACAGACAAGAATTATTCGACAAAACGGCGAGAGAACGGTTGAAAAATCGCGCTTTCACATCTGTCTATTATCGAACGTTCCGTCTGCCCGGTCTGTCGGAATCGAGAATAGGTATTAATGTAAATTCGACCGCGCAAATTTATAATTTTTTCCAGCTGTGCCAGACAACGCTGGTTACAAGAAGAGACGTTTCAGCGAAACGCTTAATTGGATTCCACGTTCTTTCCCGCGTGGGGCACTCTATGGTAAATTTCGTTGTCCCGTCTTCGGAATTGACAGAGATTTCGTAATGCAAATTTTGCGAGTTCTAGTTCTACTCTTTCGAGAGACACGTCTAACTCGAACGTGTTTCGACTTGCGTATTACGTGAAGTATTGTACGATTTAATTCAATCTTTGTATAAAGAATCTCTCAGCCTTGCGAACAGATTTATTGCAATAAATTCAGACTGTTGTCACTTTTCATTACCGTCTTTGTATTTTGTTCTTTATATTAAATATTATATTAACATATTAATATTGTATTATATTTATATTAATTTATATTAATTTATATAAATATTATATTATATTAATATCAATTTATATAAATATTATGTTAATATTAAATATCACAATAGTATATTATTTATATTAAATATCACGTAGGTATTAAATGCAATTCACTACATAAATTCAGACTGTTGTCACTTTTCATTGCCGTCTTTGTATTTTGTTTTTTATATTACATATTATATTAATATATTAATATTGTATTATATTAATATTAATTTATATTAATTTATATAAATATTATATTAATATCAATTTATATAAATATTATGTTAATATTAAATATCACGTAGGTATTAAATGCAATTCAGACTGTTGTCACTTTTCATTACCGTCTTTGTATTTTGTTCTTTATATTAAATATTATATTAATATATTAATATTGCATTATATTAATATTAATTTATATTAATTTATATAAATATTATATTATATTAATATTAAATATCACGTAGGTATTAAATGCAATTCACTACATAAATTCAGACTGTTGTCACTTTTCATTACCGTCTTTGTATTTTGTTCTTTATATTAAATATTATATTAACATATTAATATTGTATTATATTAATATTAATTTATATTAATTTATATTAATATAAAATATTATATTATATCAATATTAATTTATATAAATATTATATTATATTAATATCAATTTATATAAATATTATGTTAATTATTATGTTAAATATTATGTTAATATTAAATATCACAATAGTATATTATTTATATTAAATATCACGTATGTATTAAATGCAATTCACTACATTATATCGACTTTACGTAAAAACTTTATATCATTCTATATTACGTTGTTACATTATACAATTCGGATCAAATTTTTGCAGATCGTACAATTTCTGTCGCAAAAAGCATCGTAACTTATCTCGTGAAGTAAAACAAGAAAGAAACTTCAAACTGTTCAAACCTGATGATTCTGCAGAATCCGATATACCGAAACCGCTTGTAATGCAATATCCTTCTCACCTAATTCTCATTAACATCCAATTTTCATCAACTTGGAGCGTTCGTTAAAAGTACTAAACGTCTAAAAATCTGATACTGAACGAAGAATGGCATGGCAAATCGAGGACGCATTCGTCTTCAAACGTGTCATTAGCTTCTTCGAATTTCTAACAAATAAACTTAAAGATTATTTGCAATATCTTCGATTAAATACTGGGGTCATTTACCCCTTTAATTCGCCATAAATATAAATATTGTCAAGTATATGATGAATTTGTATTGTGGTAAGACACAGATGGGTGTCGCCATCCTACGTCTGATTAGGTTAAATGTTAGTAAATAATATATATATATTATAATAAATATATATAAATAAATATAAATTATAAATATAATATATATATAATTTATAAATATAATTTATAATTTATATTTATTTATATACATTTATAATAATATATATATATATATATATATATATATATATTAGGCAGCGACAGACTGGAATGAAATAGAATAAAGAAAGTGGGTAGAGGGGACAGCCGCTCTGTAAAGATTGTAAAAAGTCTAAAAAGTATAAAGAGTTTATCTAGAATATAACGAGAGTGTAATGAGTGTGTAATATTTTCTTCATATATTTTATTTAGCACAAGAGTAAGATAACAAAGGAGACACATGGTAGCTAAGTGATTTGTACTAGATTATATAATTCTACATAATAGCATAGAGTAATTTCTTCGTTGCGTCAACTAGTGATTTCTTCACGCTCAAGAGCGTGATGTCTGCAAATATGAAACGACGTGCCGGGAGATAGACCCTGCAACATAATCTTTGACCACGTGGAATAAAACATTCCAGTGTCATTCATTTTTTACGCGGAATTTTACGTTTGATAGGAGCGAAACTTGGTTTTTGACTCGCACCGAGCGGATTATCATCCAATCGTCGTCCGACGAGGGAAAAATTGAAAACGGAATCGCATCATCCTGTTTGACGTGGACGAGCACGTTGCATCGGGGAAACTGGAAGCGGAAAGCCGGAAGCCCGGCCGTGGCGAGGGCCGTCGATTCCTCGGGAATCGTTGATTACCACTCGGAAAGAAATCTCGAGCTCTGCGACCGCGTCCTCCGAGCGTGGAGAGGAGCGCCCGGGCATTATTCGAGTCACGCGTAGAATTCACCGTCATTCTCGATATTCCCGCTACGAACGTATCCGTTTGCTGGCTCCCGAACGTGTACCGATTCGAGGACCCAAGCATTCTCTCCCTTCCTCGCCGACGTGCCCGCGTCTCGCATTCCTTCGTCATCCTCCAAGAGCCGTACCCGCTTCACCCGCTTCTTCTCGTGCGTCTGACGCGTACGAGATCGCGTAATCGACGCGCGTCAATTTCCTCCGATCGGATTTTCTGTCTGTCGTCGCGGATTCTTTCTCAAACACCCGACCGCGTCGATGAGTTTTGGACGGGAATCTTCGTGAAACCTGTTGACTGGTCGCTGCGTTTTCACGAGAGATCGTTTCAATTAAAAATAGAAGGACAGATGGCTTCTTATTGAGCGATGAAGAAAATTGTTCAACTTGGTTCTTACACGAGTGGTCTTCGAATCAACTGATTTCGGTTGTTTGACCAACAGTTGCCTGATGTAAACGAGACTTCAAAAGTCTCGGCGACTCGAAAGTTGTTAAGTTAGATCCCAGAGATGGGATCGTTCAATATGGATGGATTGTACTGAGACTGAGGATTTTTATGCCAGTTTCGTATATCTTCGAGATTAGAATTTCAAAAATATAATTTAATAGTATTTAATATTATAATAGTATAATAGAAATATTTAATATTTAATATTATAATATTATAATAGAAAATTATATATAAAATATTATATTATAAAATTATAATATTATTATATTATAAAATAAAATAGATTCTACTTTTGAAATATTATAATAGAATCTACATTTCCTATGGAAATAAGAAATATTGCAGATATATAGACTATGTTTTACACATTTTCTCATATTATGTCATATTAATTTCAATTTATGTATATTTAATTTCAATTACGTCATGTATATTAATTTTTTAGTGCATTTATTACGTTTGTGTGTATAATTAATTAAAATTTTCTGAGACATGAAAGGCTGTTTTAAGAAAAGAACTGGCCCCATTCCTTATTACAAGACTGCAACTTCAACACATAGTTTAAAATGAACTTCTTCCAAGTTTTATACTCTTCACACATTTACTTGTACAATTTTTACATACTTATACTTCATATTAAATACTTTTATCTTTAGAAAAGCTGCTGAAGTATAAGCTGTCGTAAGCGTCAATATAGGATATGTGTTATACTAACACATAAGAAGAATAAAGCTAAAAATTTTAATTTGGTTTGTGACAAGTTGGATGAAGAACAACTGTTTGCAAGAAGATTGCATTCGTGCGAACGCGTGCATTTAAGACCTAACTCAAACGGACAATGCATTTCCGATTATTTTACAGTTAAGCATAACTCAAGCTTAACTCTAAACCACGTTGCAACCACTTTCCAACCATGAAACGGTTGTAGCCTGTGGTCAGGCTGGCTAGAGTGGAGATTCGAAAACAAATGATAGTAACTCAGACGAAGCTTACTCACAGTGGACAATATCAGCCACCAAATTTTGCTTCTCAATAACTTTATCGATTGACTCCGACGTGTTAATCCTCCTCAGTTTTTCAACTTAATTTGTCAAACTAGACGATAAGAAATTAATACATCTACAGTGAAGAAATAAGTATGTACTTTTCAGTTCTTTTCAACAGATTAAATTTCTCCGCTCACGTGCATCCCGAACTCTAGTTTTATTTAACAGTATGATCATTCGTTTTGGATTTTGTAGATGCCATTGAGATGACGATGCACAACTGTAGCACAATAATTCACTGGCAATATACTGCTTGCCAAAGAAGTTGAAGAGGAATATTATTTCTAATTCTAGCTCTGTTGTTTAATTGTCGTTAAAGAAATCAAAAATATACGCTACAGAAAGATGGAACCTTGAAACAAGAACTGCCGCGAAGTAATATAAAACTTTGTAAGAAAGATGCGTCAAATTGACAATTGACAAGTTAGTTAATAAGCGCAGTAAGAGTTTATTAATCAGTGACATTTCTTTCTCTTCGAAATTCTCTTGCTTGCGTTAATACAGATTTCAAGCGATCAGCAGAAAATAACTTGCACAGTTGTCGACTTTGTAAATCACACACGATCGTCGTTTCATGGCTGAGAAGTGGTTCTAAAGTTTGCCCGAGTTGGTCTTAAGCACGCTATAGCTAATATATCCTCTCAAACCTGACAGTTCAGAGCTGGCCGTCAGCGAGACTGATTGACAGCGCGTAACGAGCCTTAACGATTGTTAAAGACACTCACGACTGGTGTCGATCGTGTATAACTTGTCGGATCCACTTCGGGGATTGTACGCCTAAAAATAATGAAAAAAAAATTGTCCTATCTGTCTTCGTTTATGAGTTATAATGAATTTTATAAACAGAGCAAACTCTAGTAAGCTAGTTTTAGCCAGGGATATGGTATATTCAATTTTCATAATAATCATAATTGGGATGAGGAAAACCCACGTGTTATTGTGCATCCAAGACATCAACACCAGTTTAGTTTAAACGTATGGGCAGGAATAATTGATAAATTTTTAATTGGAACTTTTCTCCTTGATGGGAAACTAACAGGCACAAAGTACGTTGATTTTTTGAGCACGCGTTTACACGAAATATTAGAGGAAGTATCCAGTCGATGTTAGACTTCGTATGCGGTTTATGCACGATGGAGCTCCGCCGCATTTTAGCCGAGTGGCTAGGCAATATTTAAATCAACACTTTGCAAATAAATGGATTGGTCGCGGAGGTCCTATCGCATGGCCTGCTCGTTCTCCGGATTTGAATCCATTAGATTTTCATTTGTGGGGACATTTAAAATCTATTGTATACGCAGCATCGATTGAACATGCTGAAATACCACGAAACAGAATAGAGCAAGGCTTCCGATAAATTTGAGAAACAACAGGAACGATATGAATGACAAGGCGCGTGCAGGCTTGTCTTCAAATGCAAGGTGGTCATTTCGTGCATCTTTTGTAAAAGTAATTAAAACAGAAAATTCATTATATCTCATAAACGAAGACAGATATGACATATATACTTATATGACTTTTTTTCATTATGTTACGAAACCTGTTTATCTTTGTGCATATCTCTTGGAATTCGAAGGGCTATCCACTGTTGTGGAAAATAAATAACTATGGTTGATTTGTACTGTTTTCATTTTGCAATAAGTCCTGACGACTTGTATTAGATTCAGAAAACTAACCAAGGTACCGACGACTGAGCCTGACAGATACATTTAATTAGTTTTTTGATTTCATTATTCTCATCTGACTGCTCTACTCTGTGTTTTGATGTGATTCTATTTTTCCTAGTTTACCTAAATTGATCTTTTTGCTG
Organism: Frieseomelitta varia; assembly: GCF_011392965.1. NCBI lineage: Eukaryota > Metazoa > Arthropoda > Insecta > Hymenoptera > Apidae > Frieseomelitta > Frieseomelitta varia. Next base: position 254,507 of record NW_025109428.1, read on the forward strand.
TACCCGGGGTCCTGTTGCCCTTTTACCTGCTTATAAAATAAAGCGATTGATTGTGAAGTTTTTTGTAGGTGGTTATTTGTTGTTTGGATTGCGGGAAAAGTTTCAAAAAAAAATGTAATGTCTCAGAGTATCTTTCATATCAAGATCATGTGTTTCAAGTTTGTTTGAGGGAACGAGGAATGTGTTAAGACCAATAAAGAAGTATGGAGGAGATTTCCAAAATGTCTCATTACCATCCATGAGACGTAACTCGAGTAGGATGGCAGTTCTGGAAAACGATCCCATTGCTTGCACGATACTTCGAGCACGCATTTGTTTATAACACGACAGTCCTATGGAACACTTCGTCGCGCTTGTGACTGACTAAATTTAGTTTTGTGACCCACACCTGCGAGTTCTATGCATAAATGTTTCAGAAATTTCTAACACGACCGAGTATATCCATGCCATAAATGTTACGTACCGTTCGCCTCGACACTAGAACTACCAACGAGATTAAAGCATAAAGTAAAAAAATAAACAGAACATCTTTATAACAACAACAGAGCACACAGACATTTATTTATGTATTTTGACGAATGATCATCCGAATGATCTCCAAAGAAGACGCTGTTTTCATATCTAACGAAAAATATTCAAATGGTCATCTTGACCATTTTGGTGGTTAACGTGGACGAAGCTCGACGAGAAGGGAAAGGTTAGGTGAATTCTCGCGAAATACGCGAAATTAACGAGGCACGTGTCGCGGAATTAACACAATGTCAAGGGAGAATTCCGGAGCGCGATGGCAAACGAGAAGCAATAGCGTGGAAACAGGGGCTGAGTTGAGTTACGAGGTCGTCGCACTCGTTTACAGGACGTCGTGAAATTTTGCCATTCCTCATTCGGGCCCCGCGCGCGTTCGCGAGGACAAATTTCTCGCGCCTCGTGAAAGTTCCACGTTCCACGTTCCACGTTCGAGTCCGATAAAAAAGGGGCACCTCGAGCCGACGATAACACCGACTCTCCCTCCGAAGCTAAGACACGCGCGCGAAAATCCGACGCTGTTTACGCTGGCTTTTGCGAAGTTGCTCGGAAAGAAAACTGGATGAATCCGGTTGGAGGAGAAAGGAAATCGAGCGCGGGATTGGAGGCAGAGGGCGTAGAAATATGGGCTCTGTCGCGCGGGTGAGTCCCGCGAGGCGACAATACGCCGCTGAATATATACATATATGTATGTATGTATATATATATATATATATATATATATATATATATCGACTGTCGACGGCGGCGACGGCTACGCGGATGCTCTTTCAAAGGTGCAGCCGATACGGTGCAACTTTCGAGCAGAACTTGGCTAACCAAAAAGATTGACAAAGCGACGAATCGGGTGAAACTCCGGCACGGAACATCCCCCTCCGGCTGGTGCGCCGGAACTGTTCGGAGATCGTATTCAGATCGTAGGGAAATATCCTGGATATTCCCTTGGGAGGGGGATGGGACGACGACACGTTTCTGAAATCGAGTTGTCGTTGCAATACCGGGCGCGACTTCAAAGATGTTTGTCTCGCAGCGTGTATTCCGATCTTTCGCGTACACACCGTCCTCCCCCCCCCCCCTGTCTTTTCCCTCCCCCCTCCCCCCCGATTACGGACGAGGGAACAAATCGCCGCCCGCTCGATTCCGGCCGCTTTTGCGCTTTCGAGCGTACCGGCTCGACGCTTGAAAAATTGCGCGACAGACCGACCTTGCCGCGATAGAATCTCCGTCTGAAATTGAAAATCGGCCGCGACGCGAACGTTCGAGGGAGAGATAACCGTTTCCCCATTCTTCCGGGGGAACAAAGGGAGAAAGATAAAAAGGGGGAGAGGGGAAAGATAACGACCGAAAGGTGAAGCGCGCGATATCACCGGAGCATTTCCAATATGAGGAATGTTCGATAGTCGCGGCAGCTGCGCCCACAGGTACTAAGTAGGATACGTAATATATACGGCCTCGACTCGCCGTTAAAGTGATTCCCCGGAGAATTTTTCGCGAGATCCCCTGTCTGCCTGTGAATCAACCACCGCGCGTTTACGATAGTTCGTGATTCCGTGGTTTTACGCGGTTTTATGCCGGACTTTGTATCGACGAATTGAATAAATGGCCACAACTTCGTTAACCACTTCACGCGCAATGACGTGTGGAAGATGTCGCGTTCTAAGGAATATATCGAATCGTTAGTTTGCTCTGTCATCGTTTTAACTCTGTTCACGAGTGTCGTGCTTGCGACACTTTGCAAATGTAAGAGTATAAAAATTATCTTTGCTAAGCTTATGCAAACGTTAGAACGAGAAATAAATATTTCGTTTAATTCGCACGTCGTAACGGGGGTTAAGAATAAATTCCCATTTTTCCCGTGTTTACGATTCAGGAATTGTCAAGTTGATTCCCAATAAAAGAAGCTTCTGCATTAACTGCAATTGAAAATTCATGGAACGAACCATGGCGAGGTTAGTGTAACGTTGCACACAATCAAACGTTGCAATTCGTACGTTCATGCACAGTGTAACGCAGACGTTACGTTCGTATTTCTTCATTTATGAGAGAAATTATTCTATCAAATTATTGTATATGAAACATGGACGAAAACGCGATTCGATAGAAATTTTTTATCGAGCAAAATGAACGATGTCGTGTCGTATTAATATTTTTGCATTTACATAAAAAATTATTACATTCCGCTATACATAGTATAATTATTATACTATTTTTACAATGAATAATTATTATACTATATTATATTATATTAAATACATAGAATACTATAAATAATATAATATACTATACTATATTATATTAAATACGTAGAATAATTATTATACTATATTATATTATATTATATTAAATACATAGAATATTATAAATAATATAGCATACTATACTATATTATATTATACTATATTATAATACTATAAATAATATAATATACTATAATATATTATATTAAATATATTATATTAAATACATAGAATAATTATTATACTATTTTTACATCATATTTTTGCATTCACACAAAAAATTATTATATTCCGCTATATAATAGAATAATTATTATACTATTTTTACAATGAATAATTATTATACTATATTATATTAAATACATAAAATACTATAAATAACATACTATACTATATTATATTATATTATAATACTATAAATAATATACTATATTATATTAAATACATAGAATAATTATTATACTATTTTTACATCATATTTTTGCATTTACACAAAAAATTATTACATTCCGTTATACATAGAATAATTATTACATTCCGCTATACATAGAATAATTATTATACTATTTTTACAATATAGCGAATTAAAGAAAAAGTGTACCTGGACAGAAGTTTTTCTAGATAAAATGGAAAAGTCACAGTGCGAGAATTAGTTCTCGATCGACGGCAATCCTCCTCTCTTTTATTATCAAACAGACAAATAACCACGTGGCGTTATCACTTGCCGACTTTAACCCTTTAACGACCGTGCAGGCAACGTGTACGAGCATTGCAGATACCATTGGCTTCCAACTGGTTGTTTATCGTTGACCATTTTCATTTATAATAAATTTTCGTGCTCGGAACAGAACAGACTAATTTGTCCTGTGTTTGTTCTGTTTGAGTAAAAAGTATCTCACACCATTGAAAATGTAGACGTATGGGAATATGTTTGAATATTTTCACATTCTCAGAATATTTGATAAGAATTAAACTGTTAAGGTTTACGCTCCCATGGAACTCGCCGACGGCCTTCAAATCGTTCCTTTATTTTATTCGTTCTGGTTTAACGTCGTGCAGCCCTTTTGTAATAATACGATCCTCTTATGGAAGACATTGGTTTCTTCGCAAACACGCTCCATATAAAATACCACAGAAGAAAATATAATCTAATGATAAAGTGAAAAATCGTCCATGTTTTAAACTGTTATAGTTTCACGAAAAAAGAGAATTAGAGTATGATAATCCACTTAATCTCATTTTAAACCGTGAAACTTTGCTTTGACAGTGCTCGGTCCGTTTTCACATCGCGTACGGTAACAGTGGGCAAAGTACGGATTTTATTTCTCGAAAAATTGTAAAAATTTCAATTTCTGTCTGTGAAAGCGCCGAGGCAAATCTTTTCATTTGCCACTGAATAGATCGAAATCCTCCTCTCTGCCAATGACGCTTTGAAACCTGCTGCGCGATTATCATTGATCGTAACCTTACTACCGACGTATCGTTATCTCACAAATATAAATTTCGCTGAGAACAACGAAGCGAAACTTTAATTCCTAGCAAGCAGTAACGAAAGGGTTAAAATTAAGGATTAAAATAAATTAACAAATTCGAGAACTTTTAACTTCCACGAAGCGTACAGGTCGGCCAAGTGGACGCGCGAATGAAACGATCGCGAATGAGAATTGGCGTTGTTATCACGAACCAGAAACAAAAACGTCCTCGCGACTCATCATCACTTACGTTCTTCCTTTTCCTCCCTTTCTCTTTTCCTCGCGACTCTCGAGTTTTCATTCTGCGATCGTAAACTACCGAGCACGACGTGTCTACCCACCTTCTCGACGAGAAAGAACAGCCACAACGAGAGACGGCGAGCAATTACCATTCGTACGCCGGCTCGTGATTTTTCCCCCTTGTTTACTTGTTTCGTTTTTCTCGTAATTTTCTCGCGGTTATTCCTTTGTGGCGCGGCCGTTCGCCGAGTTCAAAGCCGCGTGCCTCTCAATCCCCGGATTCTTTCAAAGGGCCATCGCGCGCGCTTTCCTCCGCGTCGAGAAAATTCCGTTCGTCTTCGACGAAAGTGAACCTGGCGTTTGCTTTCACTCGCGCGCGATCGTTTCCATTCCGAGGACCTGTCGCGGATTTTTTTCGCCGACGATCGAGCTCGGCTGTCGCGACGCGAAAGCGTAGAGATTTTCGGCACGAAATATATCAAGCTGTTGGGGACCACGTTAAGTATAACTGCGAATTCTTTTTCTACTTATTTTTTAGAGAGTTGCAATTTTTTTTTTTTTTTTTTTTGTGAGCGTGATTCTCAGTCTTGCGTTCGGCTACATTGATGCAGAGATCGGAACAGATGAAATAAAAGATTTCTATTAATTCGCAAATAGAAAAGTGTGAGAAGAAAACGAAAAATCTGTTTTTTTACCAGCAAGAATCAACTTTAAATTGAAGCGAAAATCAATTTGTAAGTAATTACAATTCAGACACTACGTTTTAGATAATCGTGTATATGTTTTTTTTTTTTTTTTTATGAATCAACAGAAACATTTTACTTCCGACGTTTCACTTAGAGCAATCCAACAATCAAATTAAGATTAATTATTCTGTAATACCGTTTTAACTTTAAGGAAATTGAAATCCAAAGCTAAAAGTTAGAATTGGAACCTTCTATTTAACAATTATTTGTAAAAAAATGTTTACAACTTTTATTTTTAAACAGCTCAGGTTAATTAAAAAATTAAAGATCTCATAAAGGGGCGATCTTTTAACAAACAAGTTTTAAACGAAAATTGATTGACATCGAGTGTACAATGAACGACTATAAATAAATACTTAATTATTTAGAAATTTCTTTTTCTCACTACATTGCAGAGAGATGTTAAGAACATGCAATATAATATTTTTATAAACACAATACTACATTCAATGAATGTTCCATAAACTATAATAAACTGTGTTACGTGTAATGAAAATTAGACTACAGCAGAATTCTATTTATTTAAGTTGAATAATTCGTTTAACGCCCAATTAAACTCTTGTTAGTCGAATTCACTTTTTGAACCTAAATTACTACCATTATGTACGAAAAGTCGCTAATAGAGTGGAGGCTCTTGTCGTATGAATTCCAATTATACAAATTATTTGCCCCGCAACAAAGCTAATACAAACGGACTTCTATCTACTCCAACTTTTCGTCCTCTGTAAACATATGTATTCGGGTTTAAATTACTAAACGTGGACATAGAATGCTGCTTCGAAACGATTATTTGCTTTGCAACGGTATGGTGTTACGGAATACTTCTGCCAGGGCATCTGTATGCCGTGCAAATCTCGTTACGTTTGTTTCTCCGATTCGAATACGCAAAGAACAACACACAAATCACACAGATGTACGTCAGTAATTTATCGATGCCACGATAAAACGACGTTACGGATACGTATAATTGAAATGGGATTTTTTCACGCGAGCTAAAATCGAGTTGCAGCGTCATTCTTTTGCACTCTATGTTTACGAAAATTTCAACAAAAATACGTTCGGCGATTCAGTGGAATCTTTTCACCACAAGAAAATCCCACACCCTTAACAAGCATATTTCATTATCCATGAAGGATAAATTATTCACAATAAATCAAGTAGAACAAGGTAAAAAAAAAAAAATTATAAAAATAAAGAAAAGGATTAATTTATGGGTGTTTTTGTGGTGATCGGTAGTAAAAAGATTCCATTGAATCGCCGAACGTATTTTCGTTGAAATGCTTTTTCTACTTGATTTATTGTGAATACAGAAAGAAAATGAATTCACTAACGAGAGGATTTCTTAACAAATTCCACGAATACATGAAAAACTGAATAAAAAATATCGAATGAAATTTTTTCACACGAAGCTTTGTTTCCGAGAAACATGGCTTTGAAGGCTTGCACTTGATCAAGATTCAACTCAATTATTGGAAGACATTCCTCTTGAAATTCGAGGAAATTTAATTTACCAACAAGATGGTGCAGTCGTAAAGTGAGAAATTGTTTTTAAACGAAAACTACCAATATTGGATCGGCCGCAGTGGAAGAATACCTTGGCCACCACAATCTCCGGACCTGTCACCGCTGGATTTTTACTTTTGGGCTCATGTTCAATCTACGTATGTATTCCAGCGACATAGCGAACGTTGAACGATTAAAAGAAAAAGTTATTGTAGCGTTTGCAACATTGAAACTACAAAAGAACACATTAGAAAATGTTCGTGGAAATTTAATGCATGCAACAACGTGGACATCACTTCCACAAATTTTCAAACTAAAAAAAAAAAAGAATTCTGTGCCCTCGCGTACGAACATTGCGAATGTTTACAAATGTTAGAGGAGATAATAATGAAATCCGTTGAGTTGGATCTTGATCAAGTGGACGAGCACTCGATAAACTTTCAAAGCCATTCTTCTCGGAAACAAAGCTTCGTATGGAAAAAATTTCATTCCACTATTTTTTATTCAGTTTCTCGTGTAGAATCACCAGTTACATGACACTGTAACTGTATAATAAATAAATTATCACCAAACTAGATTATATCCAGAATATATTAAGAACACATCAATATTCTGGCTCTTTCGCACAAGAACACAAACTGACAAATCCAAATTCGTTTATCACGGGATGCATTGACACGCGCGTGATAACAGGTACCACCAGGTAGATAACGAGAGATCGCGAGGAGAAAGAGGATCAACGACGACCACTTTGTTTCTCGCGAATATTCCGCCGTTTGTAATCTGTCTCTCCCCTACTCGCAGTCACTCGCGAAAACTTCGCCCAGATTCCGAGTGGATCCTGCACGAGACTTTCGTTTCCAAGTTCGTTTCCCAATCGGAGATCGCGGCAGAGAAACTCGCAAGTTTCGACGTTCGACGCTGTAAACGGTCCGAATCGCCCCTCGCCACCGTATTAATTATCCCTCACAGCGATGAGAAAGTATCGACTCGAAGTGCTGAGCATGCTTCGCCCCTCGTTTAACGAGGTCGCATTCTCCGCGGCTAGGCGGTAAGTGCGGCATTAATTAATGCGGTTCTGGAGCGGAAAAAGCGAAGTTCACTACTGCGCCGAGCTACCGACAACCGTCGAGTTTCAAGAGGATCGTACGTACAATTGCTGCGTGCATTAACTAGACGCGCGCGCGCGCGCTCGCTCGCTGCGTCGCCAATTCGTTGTTCTTTCCTTCCGACATGCTCGACGTGTTTTTCAGCCAGTAAAAAAGAAAATCACTTGCTTTCCTACTTGCGCGATTTTTTTTTTTCTTTTTTAAGCGAACTCAACGCAGTACTTCGTGGCGCGTGCGTCTTTAACGAGACGAACTTTCACGTTCGCGCCGGGTATGCTCGAAGAGAGATGACGATGATGATGATCATGCGCCACACTTTCGAGATATTATCATTTGAAGTTCGAAGTTTCTTTCGTTGGCAATATTTTTTTTTGAAACTATAAAATTTTGTTTTCGTCGATTTCGTGCTCTGCGATTCAGTTAATGATACAATAAACAGCATATTTCTTGAAATGCACGATGTTTATTTTTATATGCGCATGTTTTGAATATGTACGCATGTATGTAGGTACGTATATGTTGCATCGTAGTCTGACTCTTCGAGTTGCTCGATTAACTCCAAAAAATAAGAAACAGAGGAATTGAGATGATCGCGTAGATTCTCTTTTAATAATTCTTTTCGATGTTTGAACTTGAACGAACACTGTCGAATGATTTTTATTTAACGATATACAAGATGCATAAAATAATACATTTTTGGAGTAATAACATTGGTTTCTGAAATAAATTACTTAAATATTATTCAGTTGTTAAAAAAATTTTCGTCATTTAATAATGCCAAGCCTTGCATATTATTAAAGAATAGTTTAATTCTCTTCTTCTATTTACCATAATTCTATTCTATTCTATGTTTAATTCTTACCATTAATCGAGTCAAAATTTCTGATATCATGCCTTTTATCCATTTTACATTACATTATTCTTTTCTTTAAGTTCAAAGGTTAAAATAAATTTCTACTTTTACACCTTTTACACATTTTGTGCGTCTTATATACTCTTATATTGTATGTTATTAAATACCTAGCATACTTTTATATTGTATTTCATATTAAATATCTCTTTAAGTATAAAGGTGTTTGAAAGTGTTTAATATAAAATGTAAAGTACAAAATGCATAAAATATATAAACTGTATGAAAGATATCAAATTAGAAATTCATTTTAAATCGCATCTATAAGGATACGAATGTTTGTGTGCATTTTTCAAGTTCAAAGATACGGTTTAAAATAAATTTCTACTCTCATACTTGTTACATATTTTATGCATCTTACATTGGTAAGATTACACTGTAATATGCTCTTATATTGTATATTATGTTAAATATCTGTGTAGCATATTCTTATATTGCATTTTATATTAAACGCCTCTTTTAAATTTAAAAGTGTGAGAATAACGAAGTCTTGAAAACGCATGTCCCAAAGAGAGTAGCAAGTAACCAGAAAGTAAAGATCACAGAGAGTATCGAGTCGCGAGAGAATATAGAGAGCGTAGCGAGTTGTGAGAGCGAGTTTTATTATTAAGGCAATCAAGACATTTTGAAATTTTCAAAAAATCGATTCTTTTTTTCTTTTTGTTTTAAATAGTAGTCTGAAGTCTTAGAAATAAGATAGAAAAGATCCTAGCCTTTAAAACGACTTATTTTGGGGTATAAGAATAATTGAATTTGTACGTACATTGTTTACAACTTTAAGCAGTATTATAAAGGGTAAATCGCGTGATTCAAATATTACTTTTAGTGAATCGAATATTAGGAGACTTGGATTCAATTTAGTTGTGAATTGTAAGAACTGTGAGCCGCGATATATAAATGAAAAAAAGTAATTAAAGGATACATACGAAAAATGACGTTCTGAAACGCGTTCTTCTCGAAACGAGATTTTTAGAAACGGTGTGCAAGATATCTCGGAATCTTACTGTGAAACTTGGTACGTATCTGTAGTGTAACATTTACTAGGGATTGACGATTTTTAAAAATTTTGAAAAATATAAACCAAAGACGTAGAAATTTTTGGTATAAATTCAATAAATCAAAAACAAATAGCTGCTATTTTCATAATTCACAGAAATGAAAATGTTGGATCATCAATCCCTAGAGAATATTGTTTACTTTTGAACTTTTCTTGCCTTTTTGTCACAACTAATCCTGTTTGGCTGGAATCGTGCACACAGATAAGCAATGTAAAAGGATACCGTTAAAAAGTTAAATAAGAGCCCTCTTTTTTTTTTAATGTTGCTTCACAATGTGTTAAAATAAACCACAAAAACCCATGTCACTCAAATATATAATTTTTTTTTACTAGTCCTCCAAAGTATTTTACTGCCCTGCCCCCTTAACCTTTTCTTTCGCTACCTCCGCATTACAACTTTTCTTCTTCTTCTTCTTCTTCTTCTTCTATTTTTATTTATTGTCGCATCGACAGCAAGGTCATTAGCGACGACGGTGCCATTAGATATGTGTGTAGTAGTTTATGTTTTTGAGATATTCTAATACTCTTTGTATGTCATTTTGAGAAGTCAGGTTTATGTTTGCGTTGATTCCGTATTTCTGTCTTTGGATTTCTGTGGTGTGGCATTCGTGCACTATGTGGGTTATTGTTAGTGGATGGTTATTGCAATGAGTGCAGGTGGATGGTGAAGTATTTTTGATTTTGTGTTCATGTATCAGCTTGGCTATGACCGGTTCTTAGGCGTGAGATAATTATTCCTTCTTTCCTGTTGGTAAGGTTTGGTGTTTGCTGGTGAAAGTCATGGATACTTTTGTGTAGTTGGGTGCTTTTGGTTGTTTTCCATGTATTGTTCCATTCATTTTTTGCTACTTTTTTGCAGTGGNATCATTTGGTCGTCGTAGGGAATTGATTGCGATTATTAATAAGTGGGAGAACTGTGGCTTCTTTTGCTGCTGCGTCGGCTTTTTCATTTCCTTCTATTCCTTGATGAGCTGGAATCCAGATGACTGTGGCGTTTGTGTTAGGTTGGCTGTGGTTTAGTTCTTGGATGGTGGATATTAATTGGTTATCTTGATTGTATGATTTCGTTAGAGATTTTGTATGTCCTATCTGTCTTCGTTTATGAGATATAATGAATTTTATAAACAGAGCAAACTCTAGTAAGCTAGTTTCACCAGGGATGGTATATTCAATTTTCATAACAATCATAATTGGGATGAAGAAATTTCACATGTTATTGTGCATTCAAGACATCAACCCCAGTTTATTTTAAACGTATAAGCAGGAGTAATTGATAAATTTTTAATTGGACTTTTTTTCCTTGATGGGAATGTTTATCAGTATCAATCGATTACTTCAGAACGATGAATCGCATAATTAACACTTTTATCTCGTCGGAAACGGTACAAAGTGCAGCACAGTCCATATTCATTCGAGTCACAAAATATCACTTTGAAACATTTATTAATAATCTTTTTATTAGTTGTTGTAACATCATATCAAGTGTAAAGCATTGATATATATATATATATGTATATCTATTGATTTATCTAAAATATCAATAATATCTAAAAATTTACATCTATTAATCTACAGTTTGAAGAACTAAAATTGAAACTTTATCTAAATATCTAGAATATCTAAAAATTTACATCTATTAATTTACATCTACTAATTTATCTATAATATCTTTAATAATCTTTGTTTTCTATCATATCGCACAAAATTGGTGACTCGTCCCGTGATTCCCACCATTTTTTGAGTCGTCGAGATCAATCGTCTTTCGTCGACCGAAATGCCATCGCCGTCGTAAGCGATTCGAACGGGTTCAACGTAATCGACTCCGGATCGCGCACAAGCTGGACACCCGGGAAACTCGAAACAACGAGGAAACGCCTCGGAGATGTTCAAACAACCAAATTAAACAAAATGCCGAGCTCGACCGTTCGTTGCCCCTCCTACCCGCAGGGATTACGCAAATATGTTCCCTCTGCTCCATTGATTTTTCTCCTCTCTTTCCACGACGGTTCTTCGAGCCCCGACGTGTTCCCATTTGTTTTCGTACATCGAACTCGACTCCGCGCCGGGCTCGTTCCTTTTATGCGCGCGCGTTAGCTTCACCCGTGCCGGAAGAGCACCCACCGACGTTAACGAGACAAACGAATACGTCGGGCGTTTTCCCTCCGTGCTTTCCGAGCTGTTGCTCGTCGTCGATATATATTACGCTCCCCCGGAATCCGCTTTTCCTACGTACTACTCTGCGGGGGAATCGAGCGTGTCTTACTTCTGAAATAAACCGCAACCGCCGGCGTGTTTCTACACCGCGAATACTTTCGGGGATCGCGATCATAAATTTCGTAGGAATCATTCCGTAGAGATCTGAGTGGAAAAACGGCTCTTTCGAACGGCGATTGATCCGTTTAAATTATACAGCTGTTTATTAAATTATACAGCATGCGAGGAATTGACTATTAAAAAGCGCGTATGCGAAGAGGATTTCGAAGAATGTATAAATATTATTAAATAGTAATATAAAATACTATTAAATAGTAATATAAAATACTAAAAATATTATTAATAGTGATATAAAATACTATTAAATAAATAGTAAAATACTAAAAATACTATTAATAGTAATATAAAACACTGAAAGTACTACTAATAGTAATGTAAAATACTAAAAATACTATTAATAGTAACATAAAACACTAAAAATATTATTAATAGTAATGTAAAATACTAAAAATACTAATAATAGAAATATAAAATGCTAAAAATACTATTAATAGAAATATAAAACACTAAAAATACTATTAATAATAATATAAAACACTAAAAATACTATTAAATAGTAATATAAAATACTAAAATTACTATTAATAGTAATATAAAGTACTAAAAATACTATTAATTTGAAATATAAAATACTAAAAATACTATTAATTTGAAATATAAAATACTAAAAATACTATTAACAGGAATATAAAATACTAGAAATACTGTTAATAGTAATATAAAATACTAAAAATACTATTAAATAGTCATATAAAATACTAAAATTACTATTAATAGTAATATAAAATACTAAAAATACTATTAATAGTAATATAAAAAATAATTTACGTAATTCGTGCGTGTACCAGATGGAGCCGATGTATCGTAAGAAGGACGTGTTTCGTATACTTTAATTCGTAATTAAGTTATTTGCTTTTTAACTCATAATTCTATAGGCTTCAACTCATTATTTTGTTCGATTCGTGGAAATTGCATAATAAACCTCGGTTAAACCAATAAATAAATACAAGAAAAATCCAGAATTTCGAGCAAGAACCGGATCAAATAGTGCATGTAAAACGTTCGAGATTCTCGTTTTTCTCTAAAAATATGAAATTTGCGGAGTTATTATGTTCTTCATACGGGTGCAACGTTTGTGTTTAAGAGTGAAGCGTCTTTGAGCATTCTGATGATCGTTGAATAATTAACCGAGCATGGACGAAAGCTCGTTTGAACACGAATTTTGTCAAAGTGAGAAACGAGTCTGTTTGGTCGTAAGATGCCGCGTTTGTGAATATGAAAGGATTTAGCATAAACGTGCCATTACGAATTCGCTTTAATCCGAACCGTCGGACGAGATATTTCGAGTTCCAAAAGAGACGTGTGAAATTATATTATCACTCTAATTATTATTATTATTATTATTATTATTATTATTATTATTATTATTATTATTATTATTATTATTATTATTATTTCTATTAACGTTAACAACGTATCTTACATGACAGAGTAACATTGGACTGATGTTAAATTTGTATATTAAATACAAATAAATTAAAAGTAAAGTAGGATTAGAAATATTTTTTCACGCAGAAAAAGATTTTCTAATCACTTAATGTAATTTAAATTGATTAATATCTCGTTCTCGAATGCATTAGGAAAGTAAAGAACCAAGTCTAGTTGAACATTATTTGTATTCTATTAATACTAGAACAATCGACGTAGTCAATTAGAATGATCGATTAACACGTTAAATGCCGATATTTTTATTTATTGACAATCTGGAAATTTTATTAGGATATCACTTCTTTCGATCGACACGTTTAACGCATTAAAATGATTTTAAAACAACACGTTCTCTTAAACATATTGTCTGAACAAATGATTTTTTTCTCAAAATACTTCACATCGTTAAATTCTTCGTTAAAAAGTACTAATTTCATTAATGTGCATAAAAATTGTATCTTCAGAAATATCCCGAGATATTTGACAAAATATATTCCATGCTTTCAATTTTTCGGGTAGTTTTCAACCCTTCGACATCGACGACTGCCGACAAAGAAATAAATACGTGTCAAATATTTTCTTCGAGAGCTACATTTATGCCAAAATTTCATCAAAATCAGTGACACTTTAGTGTGTCCAATGGGACGTACGTCTCGTCGCAAAGAGCAGCACAATTTTCCAACGCTAGATAAATTCCGCTTTGGTCGAATCGACGCGAAATCGGAGAATTCGCGTTCCATGTAGATAAGAACGATCGTTCGCTATGCTGTTTACGCCAGCTTCGAGACACGTTCGATCTATTTGAAAATTTCCATCGTGAACTCGAGGTGCTTTGAAGCGTTCTACTGTTTTGTCGAATCACTGATCCCTGCATCTGTGTCGATCAAATTTTATTCCGCTCTTTTTGTTTCCTTTTGTTTTTTTTCTTTTTTTTTTTTTTTTATTCACTTCCACGAATAGAACAACCTATCGATTTTCATTCAAGCATTAAATACCTCATTTTCACACTCCATTTTGTCGAAAATGAATGAAACAATTTTAATCAAAAAATTCGCAAGAATTCAAATTCACGAGAAAAATGCGCAAGAATTCAAATTCAGTGTGATAAATTTGGATTTTATTCAATTTTCATGGTACATAAATACGTACGTACGTATGGAGAAACGAATCGTTCCAGAGAGGAGAATTTCGTTCTGAAACTCCACGCAAGTTTCCCCTGATTTTACATTTAGCGAAATATATATACATTTGATGATACGTTTTAAATCAACGTAACGTAGTTGATAATTAATTAGATTTTAAAGAACTTTACACATCGAAATTGAAAATCTTTGTGGTAATACAGAGATATTACAACATAATAACAACTTAAATATAAAAATAAAATATAAAAATATAAATATAAATATAAATATAAATATAAAAATATAAATATAAATATAAAAATAAAATATGAAAATATAAATATAAATATAAATATAAATATAAATATAAAAATAAAATATAAAAATATAGATATAAAAATATAAATAATAATATATAAAAATAATAATATACAAATATAAAAATAAAATATAAAAATATAGATATAAATATAAATAAAAAATAAAATATAAAAATATAGATATAAATATAAATAGAAAATAAAATATAAAAATATAGATATAAATATAAATATAAAAATAAAATATAAAAATAAATATAAATATAAAAATTACATTTTTCCACACACACACGTTGATAAAAAATTATTAATCGGTCAATCTTTCCCTATTTCTAATCTCTGCTGTCTAACAATTTCGCGAGAGCCAAACGAAATTTCCAGAAGAAAAGTCGAATCTGCGCAACTTGGTCAGATGAAACGACGAGAAATTAACGACGAAGCCGCGAATCGCCGTCGATGAATATCGGGTAATATGCCTCCGTTGGCGGCATTTATATGCCTTGTCGTTCATATTCTTTTGCGGGGCCGACTATCGATCGCGAGGATAACCGATAAAACTAATGTTCGCGCGCGTTAATCGTCGCTGCGGAATAAATCTTCGGATAATCCATAAAGCAAACCGATAATTTTACTGGGAGGCTGCTCGTTCATTTCCCCCGCAACCATCCGAGAACATTACTCTCCACTGTCAAGAAAAAGAAAGAGAAGGCGAAAAATCTGCATTTCCGATGCTGCGAAACGTGCATTCTTTTATTGTTACATGTATCCTCCCGCTGAAAAGTCTTGGGACAATTGCTAACAAAGTTATTCACGAAACGGACGTTATAGTTATAACAATTAATCTTCGAAAGCTATCACAAAAAAGGATCACGTTAGCTATCATGTTCGAGAACTGATTTACGGCACATTATTGAAGAGAAAAGCCAGCAAAAAAAGGATAACAAAGACTTGGTAGCTCGTTAGAACTGGAGGATCGAGTTACTCGAAGATCATGTCCGCGTGCATCTCGATAGCGTAACGATGTGCCATAATTCATACGGCACACGTACATATATCGTTTAAACAAATGGTTCCCTTGCAAAATGGTATATACTATTAAATTTGTCGTTGAAACACGCTAATCGTCAATTTAGACAAAAATTGTATCTTCGGTAATTTACGAGATATTTAGCAAGACATGTTCCAGATTTTCAAATTCGAGAGTAAAAAAAAAATACCGAAATGTCAAATATTTTTTTCGAGAACCACACTTATGCCAAAAATTTCATTAAACTCGATGACACTTTGGTATATTCCTTTATATTCTATTACGAGTCTGTCAATTTTATCACTGCAGCCACTGTAATCTCAATTTTTCGATATCATTTCATAATGATACATCGTAATTCTAATTTACCATCGGAACCATTATCTTCAGCAACATCGTCATTATTGTTGAGTAACATTCATGGCCATTATTGGGATATTTTCTTACTGTTCTTGCTACGACTGTTTTCATTATATTCTTCTTCTTTCTTCTTTTCTTTACTCTTTGTGACTTTTATATTATTATTATATTATATTGTATTATATTATATTATATTATATTATATTATATTATGTTATATTGTGTTATGTTATATTATATTATAGATACATTATTATATCTATATTCATCTTTATAAATTCTTCATCGTTCATTAATCAAAATTTGCTAATAACCATTCCTAGAACTTCGAAACGAAAATACTAACAATAAAAGGTACTTACGAATGAATTATCGAATTATCAAATTCTTCCTTTGAACGAGTAAAAAAAATGCCAAATGAGAGATTACGATTGCTTTACAATTGAACAAAATCAATGAATGGCAGCAAAGTAAAGATATAACGATATATATACATAACTGATTAACGGAGATATCCAGTTATCAATTAAAATTACAAAGTTTCTTAATTTTACTACTGTCATTTCGTACATTGCGCGGTACTTTTTACTATAAATACTTTACTACAAATATTTCGCCATAAATAAAAAGCGAGCTCTTTTAAATAATCGAGTAAGCAGCATGATTCGCTAATGTCTATTGAATAAAACCGCGATTTTCGTCCAGTTTTGTATCTCGTAACGCGCGAACAGTGAATTTACGTTGCGAACAAATTTGCGATCTTTGGTTATCAGTGAAAAACACGATAGAGATTAAACGTCTTAAATCGCGGTGAAACGCGAAAGGATTGTTGTAATCGCTTGGCCGATGCCGCGATACTGCTCAAGGATTAAAAAGCAAAAAGCGTCGCAAGACTTCTGCAGAAACGGTGGTGCAGATCCGTTAGTTAAATCCGGCGGCTATTGTCTACGAACGTTGCGCGAATCAAGCGGGGAAACGTTGGCAACGCAGACGACGCATTCACCGCAGACGAAAAAAAAAAAAAAGCGGCGTTCCTTCGCTCGATATCGCTTTTGTTTTTTGCATCTGTGTCGAGAGCCTCTTCTGCCGGTTGCGCGAGAAGGAACGAGAGAAAGAAAGAAAGAAAGAAAGAAAGGAAGAAAGAAAGAAAGCAAAAGCAAAAAGGAGGGAGAAAAGTGGGCAAAGCTCGCCGTCTTCGAAAGCGGAAGAAGCATTTCGCGCGGGATTGAGAATTCAAAGCGGTCGGATAATCCGTTCGCCGTTCTTCGGCATTTATTTTCTCTCTCTCTCTTACTTCTCTGTTTCGTCTCGTTTTTCGTCTCGTTTCGTTGATCATGCGATAGGAAGTTGCGCGGAATGCCCGAGCCGAGAGAAATTCCCAGCGAAGAATCCACAAAGAAGAAACGGAGAGAACGTTCAAGGAAAGGCAATGGCTCCGCTACGGGCCGGTATTTTTCGAAAAACGCTAAGGGAGAAACCTTGAAAGAAACTATCTCGTTCCGAAAGAACTACTTGCCAGGGACTCGACGAATCTATTCGCCATCGGTTCGATTTGGGACCGGCGGATTTTTGGGAAAAACTGTCTTGCCGACGATATTTCTACTTACCGTAGAAGTGATTAAATGTCGAAATGATTGCTGTCGAAGAGATCCTCTGCCGTTGTGCAAGTATCCCTCAAAAGTCCTTGGTACAAGTATCACACTTGCCTCGAAACTGGAAAAATTGAAAATTCAAAAATTAATTGTACTGTGTGCCAGAACTATTAAACTGGATAATACTTCATGTTCACGTCGAAACATATTTTAAAATTGTTGAATTTATGATTTGAATTTAGCGGTATAAATGGATAAGTGTGTGTGTGTGTGTGTGATTATACTATATTGTATGTATATATATATATATATATACATACAATACACTGAGTATCTGCTATAAAATATAACATAATAAAAGAATAAAAAAATATAACATAAATTATATAATAAAATTTAACATTTTAATATTTATATAATAAAATATAACATAAATTATTATATATATAACATAATAAAATAATAAAAAAATATAATTATATATATATATATATATACACAATACACTGAGTATCTGCTATAAAATATAACATAGTAAAAGAATAAAAGAATATAATTCTAACAAAAATGATTTTTGTTCACGTCGTAGGTTATACGAAATCATTTTTCTATCGCGTAGAATGACTTTTCATTTAATGTGTTTGCTCCTGTTTATGAGCACTATCGAAAAGAATCATTACGCAAAAAGTGTTTGTAAAAATAAAGAGAAAAAGTATTTTTCATCAGTGCTTTTGTATAATTGACTTTAATATTAGACAGATACGTTAAAATTATAGTTGACTGATGCGTTCACTATTTAATTCTCGAATTTTACGAATGTTGCAGAATTATAAAATATAAAACTACAGAGGAAAAATACTAAGCTACACGAGCAATGTCACATTTCACGTCAAGTTTCCATGCAACAATGGTGATCTTCCTACGTTCTCTGATAATAATGTCGTTTCATTCTCTTGCAAATGTTCGCATAAGCTGCTTAAGACATTCGAGGCTCGCGGATTTTAAAAAGACTGTGCCCATTAGTTGATGACATTTCTCTAATTAGAGAAACATTATTAATAACGACTAAACTCGCTTTGAAATAAGTAACCGTGTTTCAATATAGCTTTAGCATAATTTTTGTAAGTGGAGTGGAAAGTTTGTCAGCGTTTCGCAAGAAAATAAACGCAATTAACAAAGATGGCGGCGTTGCAAAAAAAAAAAAAAAATATAACAAACATAAACGATACCAAAAATGTTATTTTCACGATACTGTGTAAAACATTTATTTAAACGTAGGTATAGTTTTTTAAGTGCATCTTCTTTAAATTGCTTTAGGCAACAATACAGACAGAAACGAATTGTTACACGCATCGTTATTCCCAATTCAAGAAGGGTCAATTGTTTGCCTGTTTGATTTAACAGCAGATTTCGAAAGTTCAAGTTCTATTTCACGTACTATTTCACGTAGAAATATAATAGCATAAGGTGTAACGTCACAACGTAAAAGAGACGAAACGTTCTTTGTCACTATTGCATTTTATACCCCGTGCTCCATTATCCAGAAATTAACTTTTTTGACTTACACCACTCTTGCATTAAACGGCTCGTGTGATAGCTGCGCTTCTAGCGTAATCATCTTTTATGTGACGTTAAAAGTAACCATTATAGCTTCAGGGACTTTATTTTACAGTTAACTGCAGAACAGAACGAACTTTTCCATTGCAATTGAAAAATTGAACTCTTGACCGTTGACGCAAACATCTTTGTCTACTACTAAGTAGAGATATCAACACAAGTAAATTTAAGGAATTTTGAGAAGGAAACGCTATAACTAATAAAAGTTTTTCAAAGAAACTTCGAAAAAAAGTCGTTGCGTAATAATTTTCTTTCTTCCGAACTCGTACTTTTTTAAACTCAAAAACTTTTGCGTTTCAGATACTGTTACATTTCTCTTAGAGAAAGAAAATTAAAAAAAAAAAAGAAGAAAAAGAGGAAAAACGAGGATCCCTATGTCGAGACGGCACAAAATTGAGAGCTTGTAATTCTTTATATTTTCTTATACGAACCTATGCGCTTCTAATCTATGTATCAACAACTTCGTTTTTTACGACAAAATGAAACAGTTTCTTCAATGCGAGCCCCTCTCAACTCCCATGAGAGATAAGAGATAAGTCTATATATCAGACAAGAGAAATCTAAGCCAAAAACTGAAGCTCTGATTAATTCGATGACAACCACGAACGTCGGCAAGCCGTCGCGTTCACCGAGAGCCAACGAGAGACGATCGGAAGAAAAATACAGGAGACGAAGGGTGAATTCCTCCCTGACCCGGCGAGTATCGGGATAATTTACATGGGACAAGCACAACGTTCGTAAAACGAGCGGCATGGGATGTGGGAACGAGAGCGGCTGGGGCATGTTGCGCGTAACGTATCGTGCCACGGGACCGGAAATTATCTCGCCGAGACTGTACACGACTGAACGTCGGCGTGGAGGAGGGGAGGTTTGGCCATTACCTACGGGAAGAAAAGCAAACGATCACGGGCTTCCGGACTTCCGCGCCGCGACATAACTCCTGGACTGTCTCTTGCCTCCCCTCGCCGCCCGCCCATCTTTCGTTCGAGCTCGGGCTCCAGCTCGAGGATTGCTTGTCAAACGTAAACGTTTGACGTTTGCGGCAAGAAAAATGGACGAAAGGGAAACAAAAGCGATATGCGAGAGGAGAGAAAAGATATCGAGAACGAAGGCAAGAGAGCAATGGGGACGAACTAAATTCGAGTCTTGCACGATTCGCTCGCGTTCGTCACCAGTTTGTGAAATATAGCTGGTGAAACGTCCAATTTCCGTGGAAGGTGAAGGAAACCATAAAACGCCATAGCGTTTCGATCCTCTGAGGGCAAGGAATTTATTTGCGCGGAACGCGTTCGAGTAACAGCTTCAAGCGGGCGCGACACGATTCTTTTCGTGAAAAATCTAGAAAACGATAATGTAGAATAAAAGAAAAAAAAAAAAAAAAAAGTATAGAATAGAATTTTCCCGTCCGACGCGTAATTCACGAGGAGTTTGAATTTCCAATTTGATAATTTACTCGAGACATTTGTTACATTTTTATAAGATATAACGTCTATGAGTTATAGTAGAAAGTTTAAGAAAGTGCAACGAAGTTATCATCTCGATCATGTATTCAAGAATTTCAATGATTCGTATAACATTTGCAAAAGTATAATATTGTATACAGACATTACACGTTGCTTTGAAAAGTTAGTTGCAATTTTCAAATTCAATTTTTTCAAAGTCAAGCTTCAAATAAAGAGAATTTGTTATATATATAAATATATATATATATAACAAATATATTTATATTTATATATTTGTTATATATATATTTATTTATTCATTTATTTATTTTTTAATGCAATTCAAACACACATACGCATCCTGTATATTATCGAGCAAACTTGGCAAAGCAGTTTCGGGGCAAAAATGAACATTTCAAAAGATGGCTGTTTTTCAAAAACGTGTATACCGTTTCACAGAGATTAGACAGAGCGCACCAGCGAGTTCAACCAACAGTTCTCATGCTCCAAACGATCTGTTTATTTCCGTCAGGTTAATTAATTTCCGCGAAAGTTGTGTTAGTAGTCGGTAGGAAGAACGCAACAAAGCTTTCCCTTATCCTCGATTCAGACCGTGATTTTGATACTGACTTTTAAGATTATCACTGATAACTGTAGCCATATCGAAAAATGTACTATAAATTTAACGTGTGTTCTATCTTCTTATATCTTATAAATAATTCATAGTCGAAAGGTCAAAACGTGCTGACTTCTGGTGGAAATTAAAACTTTCAACATATTTCTAGTAAAATTAAAGTGTTCGAATTTTTTATAATTTATTTAAAAGCATGCATAGTATCAAAGTAATAATTTATACATTATTATAAATAGTATCTTATTATTTATTATATCGAGTAATTAAATAATTATTATTAAATATATATGAAGTATTATATTAAGTATTAATTATTATATTAAATATAATGTTTGTTATGAATAGAATTTTTGTGCATGATGAAAATTTAAGTACCGAATATTCACGTTACAATGAAATCTATTTAGATCTTTGAAAAATTATTATTTACCCTGTATTGTGAAACAAAAAATCGAAACGATATGTATATATAAAGTATGTAGAAAAGATACATACAATGAAAATAAAGAGAAAAAACACAAGCTATTAATACGTACGTGTGCAATACACTTTTCTATACTTGTATAGAAAGTAAGTATTTATATATGTGTACAATCCAATTAATTAATTCGTTATTGAACTGCGTTCAAACTCTTCAATTCTATTAAAATTCTGTAACAATACGTTTAAACGAAACAATCAAATTTATGTTAAACTTACTGTTTAACTCTCTAAAGTATGGTTATATTAAACAGTAACATTGCGGCAAACAATTCGCTGCAGTGTCAATAGAACAAATGAGCACAAATTTGATTAAAGTGGGGAATACCCGCTCGCTTCGGCAGAAAATGTTGAAAATTGCAAGCGGATCTAATTCCACCAGAGGCTGCAGTGTTAGCGGCACATTCAATTTATTATTCGGTCGACAATTATAAACGATACGCTGCAATCACCCCGCCAATCGGGAAATAAAAAAAAAACACGGCTGATATGCAGCACGACATACAGTGGGCCCCCCCGAAAAAATATTGGCCCAATCCTCTTATAACGCGACATTCTAAAAACATTCCATAAAACACGATGCCAAAATTGCGACAGCAAAGTACCGTCGTATAACACGGTACTCTGATAACACGGTTTCCATATCGAACGACTTGATAAACTTGGACCGCCATCGTTTTTCCATCACGCTGTTTCTGTATTCCAAATTTCGTTTACCACGATTTCGGAACTAATAACCGCGGTTATTGATATAGATAGTAATTTATAGATAATAGATAATAGTGCAAGAAATAAAAAAATTCGAAAATTAAAAACGTACTGATATACTTGTGATTACTACAGTGCTCAATCTGCGTTTAATTGCGGAATGTTATTAGAAAAATGATAAAATATCCTTTTGTAAGTGCTGGAATGTTGTCGAGTCTTAGGAAAGGATGATACTTGTCTTTAAACAGAATACAAAATATTTTTAATATTTAATACTTAATATTTAAATTAACATTAATATAAAAATATATTACATTTAAATTAATATTTAATATTTATATTTAAATATATATTAATATAAAAATATAATATAGTACATTTAAATTAATATATAATATTTTTCTAAATATATATTAATATAAAAATATAATTTATATAAATATATATAATATATTACATTTATAAATTACTGTTTAATATCCATATTTAAATATATATTAATATAAAAATATAATTTATATAAATATATATATATATATAATATACTACATTTAAATGAATATTTAATATTTATATTTAACATTTAAAAATATTTTACATTCCGATCGTACGCACAGAACTGCAAAAAATACACCTCGTACGTTAATATCTTCTTGATTCACGAATTTTTATATCACTTGCTCTGTTATAGCAGAAATAATAATGTACTCGCTATTTTTATACGTAGTAAACTGTCTATGGAAACAGTTAATCTTCTTAACGTATAATATTTTCTCGGATCCACCGTTCCGTCAGAGGACAGTGAGGGAGAAAGACAGGAGAAGAAAGTGAAAATTCCAACACAAAGAAACACACACACACACAGTGAGAGAAAGAGACAAGGGCACGTTAAATAATTTGTCCTGCGAAGTTGCACGAGCACTTCGCCGGGCCGCCTCGCCGGCAAAATTATTAATTCGTTCGCAGAAAGCGGGAGATCGTCCCTGTTGGACGGACGTTGGTATAAATTATTCCATCGGCGTGACATCGGCGTGCCGGAGATGGACTTCACGAGACGGTCGACTTAACGGAACGCGATTCGAGAGGGAAAACTCCGGAAGCGTAATTTGTCGCCAGACCGTGCCTTTTCATCCGGGGCCGTGTGTCCGTGAGCCGAATCGCTCGCGCGCGCTCTGAAATCTCGCCGCGCTTGTAAATAAGCTCGGCAGACTTCTTTAATTAAAACGCAGGCTTAAATTGTCGTTTCGCGCACAGCCGCGCCGGGTATAAAAAAACCAAAGAATTTACGCGTGGAATGTGTAATACGTCTGCGAGACAGGTGTGTTGAGTGTGATTTCTGGTTTCTGTCAAGGGAAACGCATAAATACTGTCCACGTGTTTGATATCTTGTATAATTTGTAATCGAAAAGGTGGGACATTTTAATCACAGCCAGCTACTTTGGCCCATTTGCTTAGGTAAGGAAATCAACAGAGAGAAAAGCACAGGCTCATGCACAGCGAGGAAATCTCAGTATAGCGGAGAGATCGATGCAGTGGAGGGGATAGCGCTAGCGAGTGGTGGGAGTAAAGGCCGCCAGTTAGCCAACATTGCAACCTGTTTTCCCATTGGCGAGGGAGAGATTCGTTAATTTCTCAGCGAGATTTCACGGAAAACCGTGAATGACACGACGAAAGAATTAAACAATAAATTTCATGTATCTCATTCTGATCAAATTGTAATATATTTATATTTATTGTGGTATCCACGTAATTTCATTGTATCAATCTGTTTTGAAAAATTGATTCTTGGGATAAAGTTCACAAGAAAACAACGCTTCGGTATTTCGGACGTTTTACAAAGGCGGTGCAGATGAAATTTTCTTCGATTATATGCTCGCTGTATTAACCGCGAGTGAAATATTACTTTCATCAGTTATTTGTTATTCAAATGAAATTTTCTCAATTCAGTGGTCTATTTCATCCAGTTCTGATTTTTGTAATTCATTACATTTATTCCGAGTAAAAATGTTACATGATATTTTGCGCTCACACGCGCAAAGAATATTCCCCTTTGTCCTAAGTGCCTACTCATTGGAAATGATCGGACACCTCGCTCGTAGAAACAACCCTAGAGAGTATAAGAATCCCTTCACGCCGAATACTCGAATACGATTACTCGTTGACGTCCCGTTCGCATATGGAGAACGATAAACGCGGTGGTAAATAAACTTGTCTGGCTGGCCGTTGCCGAAAAATCCAATGGACGGTCGAATTTTCAGTTCAGGAGGAAAACGTCCGGGACGTTTCGAAGAATACACACAAAGTATAATACGTGCGGCGCATGTACGAGCGTACGTACACCATCGCCTATAAATATAACATCGCCTCCATCTACGGCAGAGGAATTTTCCTAAATTTTTAACGGTAATCGTTACGTGCGGCCGTGGACCGATACCCAAGTCACGCAGCCAGTCACCAACACGCGGCGAAAAATCGAGCGGCACCGAGTGCAACCCCTACAGCTTCTAACACACGACTCTGCTAACCTGCTGTTGATGTCAGACACTTCCGGTAGAGAGAGAGAGAGAGAGAGAGAGAGAGAAAGCAATCGTGAACGAGAATTTAACCGATTCGTACGCCTAGCACGCGTTCAGTCAAATGCAAAATATTCCTTGAATTCCCCGTTTTGTCTGGCAAACCACCCTCGACGTTCGCCTGGACGTCGACGATTTGCTTAGCGTAACCGAATTGTTTCCCGCGTGCTGGCGTTTGTTTGACCTGCTCCGTACGATCGTCGACTGAAATCGGTAGTCACCGAACGCTTGTATAAATCTTGTTCATACTAGACAACTTCGTCTATGTATTTTTCGTCTTGTTCATACTGTTTCATTTAAAAAAAAAAAAAAAAAAAAAAAAGCAAGATGCGATCTTTCTCTTGGTGCAAGAAGGAATTGGCGAGTGACGAGTATAAATTTGCAAGTCATGAAGAAGAATTGATACTCGTAAGTTCGTAGCAATCAGATCGAGCAGTAAGTTCGATCTGATTTTCAGTTGTCATTCTGTTAGCGCACTGAAAAATTACTTCGAAACAGCGAAGCTGTTTCTTTATTTTCCGACAATTTTTGAATTAATTTTCGTGTAACTCGAAAGTGACACACGATCGCATTTTGAAAATTTTATTTTACTTCGTACGACACAGTATGCTAAATCATTGATATCTAAATTTTAAATTGAAGTATTTTATTTTCTAACAAGAATCTTTTTCTTCTGTTGTAAAAAGTAACCATTTACTTTGTGAAAACAGAATATCAACCAAGTTGAAACGAGCTCTGATTGATCAAAATTTAAAATTATGCAGCTAAAAGTTTAAAGACTTTAATTAAAAAAAAAAGAAAAATGCAACTTTATCTCTCGTTTTCACACTATAGAATAGCGAATATCGTAATTAACCATTTTAAATTTTCATACTATCTTAATATTTGCTACCTGCCTCTACGATATGTATGCTTTCATATACTCCCCATGCGTATGTGATAAATAAATATTTTATTATAAAATATGCGTTACACGAAAGTATCTCGCGCTTCACTCGCTCTCGAGGCGTAAAGTGACACTACAGGAAGCCCCTCGAAAAAAAAGTTAACACGTTCGAAACGGACGTGTTAACTTCGATCAATCTCACGGGGCCTGGAAAAATAAATTTTCTACCTATCGCTCGTTTCACGACACGTATCGACGCGCGCGATTATAAATTTCACAACTTTCCAATGGATTCTCTTTACTGCGTTTTGAACCACTGAAACTCTATGGCCCGAGCCCATTCGTCTTGAAACGCCGTTCAAATACCGCGGGGAGAATCATTTCGATGGCCGAGAGCATCACTCGCTGGGTAATATAATAAATAACCGAAACAAAGGCCGTAAAACAACAATCGAGTTCGTTCGATACCACTTCGAAAATCGGCCACTATCTTCACGGTTTCTTATTTAACCGGTGGTTCATCAAATCTCGTCAGCGTGTGTTCCGCCAAAGCGTTTGAAAGTTTTCAGATTTATCCGCGGCGCACGTCCCGCGTAACGGCGTTCGAAAATTAAATAGAAATTGTCGAATCGTTCGGTTCGCGAGTGTTTGCAGATTTGTCGAAAAATTTCTCCCCGATTACCATAACAGGTATCGAATCGTGGTGTTGTGTGTAACGCGATCAGGCCGCCGTCAAAATGGTGTATCGCAATATTTGATCGATCCGCGGCGAAACCGACAAAAAAGAAACAAAAAAACAAAAGATCGTAACGGAACGATGGTGACGCGGGCGATAAAAATATCGTTACCGAAATATGGCCGCGGCGCGGCAGTATTCGTAATTCTTAAAGTAACGCGAGCATTACGCGACGTTGACGATAACTTTTCCAGGAAAATTCAACATTGGCTACGTTAATACTTCGGGGATCACGTCATTTTCGTGCTTTCTTTTCTCTTCTCTTCGTCTCTTATTTTGACTACGTTTGCGCTTGTATTCATACTTTTGTGTTCATTAGCAGAAGCGACTTCAATTCGGTTTGTCATCTTGTCATACGAGTGCTCGTATTTATGTTTGAAATTGCGTACAAACGTGTATTCAAAGTTGAATTGATTTATATTTATATTATTATAATAATTTTTTAAATATAATTTTATTATATAATTTTATATTTATATTATTATATTAATTTGTATTTGTAATATTAAGTGTATTCAAAGTTGAATTAATTTATATTTATATTATTATAATAATTTTTAAATATAATTTTATTATATAATTTTATATTTATATTATTATATTAATTTGCATTTGTAATATTTTTATTTATTCGTCCAAAGTTTTCAGCGTTTTGCGAATACGACTTTTCAAAAATCAGTATTTATAGGATTGTCAGCGTAATATGTTTAGAATGTTCCAGTCACCTAATACGCGAGTGCCTGTAGAAACACGTATCCAAATTAATTAATATTTATATTATTATATTATTACATTGATTTTTATTGCACTTGCATTGTATTTATTCGTCTAAAATTAAATTAAGTTTATTTTAATTCAAAGTTTATTTATAGAATTGTCATCCTTTTGGCCTTCCACAGACACGAATCCTAACGATACGAGCGTTAGTATGGTGTAATAAATAAACACAAATTTGTAGAGAAATGGAGAGCGAACATATGTATCACTGGTGAAAATCCGCGAAACACGAACATTTGAGAGAGTTCTGGCAATTTTTCAATCGAGAGAAGTATCGAAGCCTAGGCTGACAGACGTCTATAGACATCTACGAACAGTCAGACTGTCGAACATCTCGCTAGATAATGCAAAGTGACAGTCAACAGACACAATACCGTGTGTCCATATCTAATTAGTATCTACAATCGTGTCTTTGAACGAGTGCTGCTCGTGTGAACATATATGGACAGTTTGGACGTGATACTTTTCAGATACGAAGGTAACTCGACAGCAAATCAACGCAAGCTGCTCGTATGAATAGCAAGAAAAATTGGTGGCCACATAATTAAGACTTCTAGGATAGCAAAATACTCAAATTCGACTGAAAAAGAAGCATCGTACACGGTATGGAGCCAATCGACGTAAGCAACTTCTGATTAACAGTAACTTGCGTCATGCAAATAGCTTTTCGTTGTCGAGATCTCCAGTTGATGAAAAAGTATAGTCACAACGCCGTAATATTACGAGATTAAACTAATGCAAATGATTTTCAAAATTATCAAAGCGAATAACGAATTAAAAGCACGTTCGTCTTTAAACATTTTCTGATACATTGTACTTGTATCTACTGAATATACAGTAATACTTTAAGGATTAACGTCGACGACTTAATAATTTAATAGTTTCCGTAGACTTATATTATAATATAATATACATATAATATATCTCGACCACTTAGACACGATTCGTGGCCTCAAAACAACGCAACAAGTTTTATTTAAAACACAACGTTTCTACACAGCGAAGGAACAGGTTTGAGAGAAAATTACGCGGTTAATTTCATACGGGACACCCTGTACAAACAACTTCCGACGAACACAGGAGTCGCCCGGTTAAGTAAACCAATTATTTTACGATCGATTTTAAAGTTACCCGGGCTGACGCTCAAACGACGTCACGTCGACGAGCTTCTGAGCTGTTCCTCCGCGTAGAGGGCGAAGGAGACGCGAACGAGCGCCGGATTTAAATCTGCAGGCACGGCGGTGTCCGCGAAAAAGGGGTGAAAGTGGGAGGTACAAGCGGCCAAGCACGTCGCGAGCTGATAGCGTCGGAGAATATCCCGCAAATGGTGCATCCGGATCGTGGCGAGGAAGGAGATATCTAGCTGGCTCTCCCGGTTATACCTATATAGCGCGCGCGCGCGCGTGTGTGTGTGTGTGTGTGTGTGTGTGTGTGTGTGTCTGTACATAACGTTCCTGTACACATCGTCCGTTGAAAACCGCATATAGAGGCCGGATATTCGCTCACACAGCGAGATGGACAAACACGCACGGGTAAACAAATGCTAGTCGGATGGCTAGTGGAACGACAGCTCGACGTGACGAGACGCGACGCGACGCGACGCGACGCATCGACGACACTATCGATGGCGTGCACGATCGGCGGCCGGGCATCGTTTCGATGCATTCTCTCTCTCTCTCTCTCTCTCTCTCTCTCTCTTTCTCTCTCTCTCTCTCTCTCTCTCGACGAAAAGAGGGCGAATCCATTCGGCGCGCGATCCTCCCCGAACGAATTAAGGCACGGGGACGAGGTGTTAGTGATATCGAGGTGATTCGACGAACGCATCGGACGTGACGAGACTCCAGCCGCACTCCAAAATCCACTGCTGCTCTACTAGTGGAGTCCGCGAACCGTTCAATCGTGCAACATCGGATCATCGTGCGTAGCTAAGCTGCGAGTCAAACGAAGTTTAAAGACGCCTGAAGGTCATAGGTTTCTCGAGTCGAGAATTATTTCCACCCTCTAAAAGGGAATGTTAAAATTTTATCGATGCGCGAATACATGAGGATATCTGTTGCTTCAGTTATTTCATTAACTGGGTAGTTAACTACGAATTTTCGAGCAAGGAAAAATTAAATTAAATGTAATATGTTATAATTCGTGTTTCGTGTCGCAAAGATGTCTGAAATATGTATTATTAACGTAATTAACGTTGAAATTGAATCTTTTGCAATTAACATTTAGCACAATAAGGTGAAAATGATAATTGTTTGATAATTGTTTAATACTTATTTTCTTTTGCATTTAATAACGACAGGCAGAGATTTGTATAGTTTTATTTAGTTATATTTATATAGATATATATATATATATATATATATATAAAGATTTATATAGTATTCTTTGAGGCAAAGATTTAAATAGTTTAAATTCTTCCGAATCCTACACAATACATTTTTTTGATTCATTAATATTTGCGAATTATCTTCCATTCTAGTATACAGCTCTTCCCAAATTCCTTCATTTAATTTTCTATAATATTTAAGTTCTAGCTAGAGACTAGCTATTCTAAAATACGAACTGTTTGTTTGCAAAGTATTGGTTTACTGCTTTCGCGTTATTATGTTGAAAAATATTCTCATTTTCGGCAATTTGTGTCGTATACGTGTCAATTTGTTCGTCAATCGTTACAATATATTTTTTACTATTTAATTTTTCTGTAATAAATTTTATTTCCATCTTACCGTAGTCGAAATTGTTGCTTCTTTCGTAAATCGTGATAATAGTAGTGGAATAGGAGTCATGTTCGTCTAAATTCATCTTCTCATCGGTGAATATGATTCTTCGCCGTTTCCTATTCGTGTGAACGTGTTTCTTGGTCAAAGGTTTCGTTGCAATTTTCGTCGTTTCAGATGTTCGTGATTCTTCAAAAGACACCGAACATTCCTAACATTTGTCAGAACTCTAGCTTTCTCTGCAATGTATCTCGCAGTATAGCTTGAATTTGACGCTACACGTGTTACACCATGTTTATGAACTATTAAACACGAACTATTAAACACTGTGATCGTCAGACAATTTTTTCTTTTTCCACAATTATCGGAATCTTTTGGTAAATTCATCATCACTTTACGACTTTTATTAACTGTTTTCGCCATTTCTGTCACAGAATAATGTTCTTCGTTCAGCTTCAACATCACGTGTATTTCAGCTCTTTCTCGCGACCCATTTTTACAAATGTTAATACGCACTTAACTGACCATATTTCACACGAATGTTACGCTTTCGATAGCTCCCGTACGACTGAGGGGCGTAAATATTAAGACTTAACCAAACTTGTCTACCTCGCGGCTGTGGGCAATATTTACATTTTTCGTTTTTGTACTTCCAAGAGATTGCGTTTCTCGGTAATGGCGTTCAACATACTACATGTACATCGATACTCAAGCATACTGATGTAACAACAATCTACGCAATCTCTCTAGTTTACGATACATGACATAAGAAAATACAGAGTGTGCCATCTTTAACTTATCCAGAGTGTAGCACAAGAATGTTCTAATCGTTTGTAACAATTGGTGATAATATTTCGAGGTTTTTATTATACATCTTTCCAACACCAGGCATATGTGATTTATAACAAATTTCTTCTTTCTTAGTGTGATCGATCACTGATAATTGATAACTGTTAAATTCACACGAAGAAACGAAATTTCACACGCGCACCTAAATCTAATAATTACACGTTTAGAAACACGAATTACAGGATAATACGCGCTACACTGATTCCACGTGTGTACACGTGTCCTTTCAGTACACCGTAAATTCTATTTGAAAGGAGGACGAATTTCGATCTCGACAGATTGAAGTTTATGACACTGGCTGTTCCCAGTCTAAATAGAGAAAACGAAAAAGAAAATGGTCAAGCGAAGGTTAGACCCTCCCGGAAGGATCAAACGAGAAACGCTCGGCGAAGAACAATAATCCATGGTCAAGGATACTGATGTTGATGATCTACGCATTCTCTCCACTGCACTCTACACGACATAAGAAAATACAGAGTGTATTATTTCTTTGTTCCTAGATTGCCGAGACGTACAGGAGCCGGGAGGACAAGGTTGATCCTTCGTGTATTTATCAGTCGGATTAACAGGGTAATTCGTCGTTCTTCTTATCTCTCGTCACGACGCGCATTAAACGTAACTCTAACGCCGGCACCGTGATATAAAATTTTACGATCGGAATTCGTCAGATGGTCTGAGGGTATACACGTAAAAGAAGCGAGATCCTCCGACTAGTCCGTGATCCTAGGATCCTAGCATCGCTTTACGACGCTCTCCCTCGATAGCAACGGATTCAAGCGAATCGTCGTCGTCGTCGTCGTCTTGTGATTCACGTCTTCCCGCTCGAATTGACTAGAATTTCTGTTAAAAGTTATCTAGCCAGCTTGCTCTAAGCAAACCTGAATTCTACGACTCAACTTCGAGCACGTTACATCCTTCTCTTCTCGTTTTTGCCCTTTCACCTTTAACCGTGCAGCGATCGCGGCGATTCGCGATAGGATTTGCTCGAGTGCAAGCCAACGTCTCGCGTCAACGCGGATCGTTTAACCTTCCTCTCTCCACCATTGGGAAAACGGGATACGCGAAACCATGTAAATCGCTGGCGCCCCGAGGGGGTTTGCTTCTTTGCCCGTAGCCTTGCAAACAATGGAGGAACTCTTCGAGCAAACTACGTTCCAGTGTCGCGGGAGGGCCGTGAAAGACATTATTATAAAATTTTGTGGAACCAGAAATATTTGCGCTTCGGGAGTGGAAGCTATGATCGGACGATATGTGTGATGTCGTTTGTCCTTTTTTTCCTTTATGATTGAAATTACCATCGGTAATATCGACGATCAGTCTCTGTTGAAAGCTCTAAGTAGACTCTGTGGAAAGTCATAACTAGATTATGGGAAACTCGCAAAGATATACGTGGATCATAAATGTATAAATGCATTTGTTATATTATTTATTTGTTATATATTTATATTTATTATATTATTTATTTATTATATATTTATATTTATTATATTATTTATTTATTATATATTTATATTTATTATATTATTTATTTATTATATATTTATATTTATTATATTATTTATTTATTATATATTTATATTTATTATATTATTTATTTATTATATATTTATATTTATTATATTATTTATTTATTATATATTTATATTTATTATATTATTTATTTATTATATATTCATATTTATTATACATAACTAGGTTATGGGAAACTTGCAAAGAGGATCATAAATGTATAAATGCATTTATTATATTATTTATTTATATATATTTATATTTATTATATTATTTATTATTATATTATATATTTATGTTTATTATATTATTTATTATTATATTACATATTCATGTTTATTATATTATTTATTATTATATTATATATTACTTATCTATAAATGTATTTACGTATATGTAAATATATTTCACGTGTATGTACATATATGTATATATATAAATTGCACATACCATGTACATACAGACACAACATACTACGTGTGTACATATTATGAACAGAATATGTATGTTTACTTAACCATATATAAACAATGTATTTAAACTGTCGAAAGTATACAATTTTTTTGATTTGCACAAAAACTCATCGCCCGGTTATAATGAAAATATTGCACGACTCTGTCTGTGTCGCATTTGAGAAATACAACGTTAGCACTTGAATCATCTGGATCCCAATTCTCAAAGAGTGCCTCACAATTTATCTAACTGTCTTTAATTTAACTTTCTACGGTATATAGATTGCATCTTTTAACCAACACTTCTCATTCCCGAGAGTTCGCAGATGCTCATGCGATGTCCATACTTAATGGTCCCTAGAAACATTACTTAAGGAAGGTGTAATGGTAGGGAAGATACTAGGCTTGCCAACGCAGCATAATATCCTAAATACTATGTATAAAAATATAATGGAAGTTCTTTTTTCGAAAAATAGAAGGAAATTTCATACAAATTTATGAGACTAATAAATAGAAAATAGAAAAGAAGTTTATAGAATAATAAATTAAAAAAGTATTGCAGTATTGTAAGACAGAGCTTTTTAAAATTCCGAGAGTTCTCATAGAAGGTTGATGGCTTTTACATCATAGCAAAGTAAGTACTCGGACAAATATAGGAAAAATTAAGCCAAACGAATCAATCGTTCTACGAAAACTTCGATTTGCATTCTTGATTCAAATTCGTTCAATTTCGTGCGAGAACGCGAAGGGAACGTTGGTGTCCAACCGCACCAAGGAATTACAAGCCACTTGTTGATTAAGAAGGGCAAACACTCCCGACACCGGGAGACAGGAGGCACGGAAATTAAAAAAAAGGAACAAGACAGTCGGGCAGCTTGCAGAAAATCACGCCGGTAATACGCAGCAGGGAGTCTCCTCTTCTCGAGGAGAGAAATTGAACGTTACGATTCGAGGTAATAGGAACGGAACGCCGTTTTCTTTGGAGAATGACGCGAACGCCGGAGGAACAATGGCCGATGGAAAGAGCGTCGCGCTTCAAGGAGTGGAAGGGGCGGCAAAACAGCGGATGAACGGGCCGTAAAAGGGTCGTGAATGCGGACATTAGCGTTGCTCAGCTGTCGTCTTGGACAGTGCTGACTGTAATCTCGGCCAAGATTACGACGAACGTCTCTCGCAGTGTCTTTAGGGATCGGTGTTCTTAAAGCTTCGCACCGTCGCTGACTCGCATCGACGTCGAGATTCCGAATGAAGGGAGGACTTCGCGTCGTGGCTCCGCGATTGTCGTTCGATTCGGACGATTACTCGAGAGCCGAATGGAAAAGGGAAAGCGATTTACCACGGGTTTATAGGTTTGTGCGACAACGTAACGAAAGGATTCGTTTCTGTTTGGAAAACGATCGGCTTGACACGGTGAGGAGCAAATATTTGTGAAGCAGAGTTGGCTAAACGCTCACTATGATTGCACGAATCGAGTCGTACATGCTTACCCACATGTACGCTCGACCCTCAAATCGTATCGTTGGGTCATTATAGTCACAGATGACTATATAATAATTCATGGTTCATGTTAGATCAATAAAATAAAATGTAGGATTTTCTTCTCCGTAACGGAAGTTAGTAGCAAAGCTACTAATGCGTATTCTAAAGCTAAGTCAATTTAACTGTAAATTGTTATAGTTATAGTGATGGCAATGACCCAATGATACCAGTTAAGAATTATTCATTTATGAGAACCAGTTCTGCCATTTTTTACTAATATAAATTTTACTTTTGTTGCACACTCGGTTTTTAACAAGAATTTTTACTTCAAATTATGAAAGAGCTTATTTTGATCCTTGAAGAAATTATTTAATTATTTAATTATTTCTCTAAAGTAAATATCGTTTTCATATAGCAAGAATCGAGTTGTCAAAAGTGGTCATTAAATAATTGTTGTATTTGGGAAAAGAATACCAAAGAATTTCGTTAATTAATTACTGTATCATTTCAACATGTATTATTCTTATATCCATTAAAATAATCTGGTTGCACTTAGACACGAGCAAAGAACTACGCATGAATATTCACACATTTCGTACAATCTTATGGAAGATACACACACGTATATGCGAGTACAACGACATAAAGTGATTTTTACGAGCGGGGAAAAAAAATTTCATTCAAGCAAGAGTGAAATTTACAGGGAAGAAGATAAAGTTGCAGAGATTGAAACTGAAGATCGTAAGTTTAAACTTCGCTATATTGTAAGAGACACGCTTGCAAAGCGCACTTTATTATCAAATGCAAAGAGCAGGAAAAACGAACTTTTAATATTATAATTAAATTAACTGATAATTCTTAGCGAATAATTATAATTATTTGTTTCGTTATGCTTCCTCTTTCGTTTAATTTAAATGGCCGTGCAAATACTCAGCTTCGTTTTAAATGAAGGCCGCATGAAGGTTGAGCAACAGGAGACACAGAATAATGAAATACTGCATACTTTGTTACAGAATAAATTATGTAGTATAATTTTATTCCGAGTGAATTTGCACTGCACGCGACCGCGATTCGAACACCTTCCGTGAATTGAGCGATAGAATGGAGAAAATTAAAAAAAGAAAATGAAAATGAAACATTCGCGACTGATGCGTCGTTTAAATGCCTGCACTTGGTAGCGAAAAATGCAACGTCAGTTCCAACGTCAGTTCTTGAATTACAATCAATGAAAATATAATAAATTCTATTAGGCAAACGTGGAATAAAGTCCTTGAAACATATATTGAAATAAGTATTCACTATGTAAAAATAGTGAAGTTATACAGAGATATTTCTTTAATCCTTAAATGCACGACCGTTGCAAATTTGCAACGTTCGGTATCATTAAATTAAAATTGTGCGCCCAAGGGTTAACAAAAAACCTGTCAAGGGTTAAGGGTTAACAAAATCTGCGTGTTAAAATCATGAATTGCATTGCTATTAATTGCTCTTAATTAAAATTTCGTTCGCCTATAAGAGGAGTAATTGTTAATTAATTGTAGTTGTTGTTTGAAACATGGCGAGTGCTGGTAGAATATAGTAATACGGATATTTGCAAGTGGGAAAATATCGTCAACTTTTGGAAATACTTTTTCTGAAATCCACTGGTCTCGAATAGATTAATGTAAATGATCGCCTCCAACGTTGCTTTAAATAAGAGTTAACCTTATGAAGATTAATCGGCGCGACGGGGAAAATTGCACAATGGGATAATATACACTTTATTACAGAACAAATTACGGAATATAATTTTATCCATTTACACTGTGTATAGCCACGATTAACCTCTACAGCGCACTGAACGATAACGCAGAAGAAACAAAAGAAAATTAATCCTTGAGCGGTATCGTGGAATCACAGTATATAACTATAGTAATTTATATTACAACATATTAATGTTTAACAAAATATAAATTAATTAATATATTACAATATATTAATATATTATATTATTTTAAATTAATATAATTTGTAATATTATATTTTTACTTTAGATTATATTTATATTTTATATTAATATTTAATAAAATATAAATTAATTAATATATCATTTTCTAATTAATATATTATAATACATTAATATATTATATTATTTTAAATTAATATAATTTGTAATATTATATTTTTACTTTAGATCATACTTATATTTTATATTAATATTTAATAAAATATAAATTAATTAATATAACATTTTTTAATTAATATATTATATTATAATATAATATATTATTTTTTAATTAATATATTAATATATTATATTATTTTAAATTAATATAATTTGTAATGTTGTTATATTTTTACTTTATACTATATTTATTGTAATATAACAATACTTTTACATTATATCTGTTATAATTTGTATTATATAATAAATTTATTATTTATATACAACAATTAAAAAATTAAATTACTATTATATATATATATTATATATAAATGCAAAAATTTATTATATTTATTGTAATATAACAATACCTTTACATTATATCTGTTATAATTTGTATTATATAATAAATTTATTATTTATATACAACAATTAAAAAATTAAATTACTATTATATATATATATATGCAAAAATTTATCATAATTTAACTTTGTATCTCCCGAGACAGAGGAATTGAAAATTCTCGTCGCTCTGCATAGCGAGGATTAATAATGATCTTGTCATTATCAATCCTCGACATCCCCTCGGCATTTGTTATCGAACACACACTCGCCAGATTCGATCTTCCAACATTTTGACAAAGTTCCTTTCGTTCGGTATTGTCGGCAAAGGAAGAAAGACTCGGTTCGGTAACCTGTCCGCGACAGGAGAGAGTAGCAGCGAGAAAGCGCGGATGCGCGCTTTGGGTTGACGTTGCCGCAGCGATAGCCGGAGGCAATTTTCATCGAGCGACGAACAAAGTACGCGACTGGATGAAACTCGGCCTGTTTACGTTTCGTTCCCCGGCTTTATCGCGGACCGGATCGGCGAGAGAATCGAAGAAGCAGAGGGAAACCGAAAGAGGAAATATTCCACGCTCTCGAGGAGTCGAGTGGAAGCTATTTTCCATGTGTCGTTCCGCGCGTTTCATTCCATTGTCGTTTCATCCCCTCCTGCCGATCGTTCGCCCACCCTCGACCACAAATTTTACCGATTGCACGTCGCGTGCCGCTTCATTTTCGAAGCAATACCGGTCAAAGTTTTCACCAGAAAATTCTTTCAATTAACGAGGTTACTAGAGCATATATTACCATCGATGTTTCGTATCTGTACGATTAATCTAAATAACAATAACAATCAGGATTATATCTGTCAATTTGTATTTGAATAATAATAATAATAACGACAACAACTAAATTACACCGATTAATTTGTACTTGAATCAAACTGCAATGCACCTTACTTTTTTTATCTCGTGACAGGTATACTTATCGAATACACTCTTAAAAAGATGAGGTGAGATTTTTCAAACGTGCGCGTTTGAATCAAAGATTGTGCATGGCATAAAGTACAAATACGTTTGTAAATACGTCTGGCACTTGAAGAAATTTTATTTCTCGTGTTTTCATTCAGTCAATGCAATTTTGCTTTGTCCCATGTATAAATATCTTTGAATTTAGTATCTAAATTATTATCTCAAATATATAATATTAAATATATTTTCTTAATATATAAATTATCTTCAATATATTATCTTTAAAATTTAGTATAAGCAATCAATAATTCAACTGTAAAATACACACTTACAGAAACTCTTTTACAAGCGTACACTCAACTTTCCAACGAGCACGCGTACTGCGCAAAATAATTGAAAAGAAATATTTCGAAAATTAGCGAGACGCCAACTGTCACGATTATATTAACGAAAGAAATCGGTAGAAATCTAAATCTGACGTTTGAAACTGAATCTGACTCCGACACTGGAATCGAAAATCGGATCACGCTTGACGATTTGTTTCGTATTTTTCTGTTCGCAGTGCCGCCGGCCAAGCCGATAATCTACGACGCGAAGCGACGAGACATGAGCAAACTCCTCGAGGCCTACCCGGAAGGAGCTGACCTGTTCCTCGTCTGCGAGGTTCACGGAGGTAAGCGCGAGATTAACGACCGAACAACGACGTCTTCGCGATACTATCCTCCTTGCCGGCGAAACGTCGCCTCCTCCCCCGTCCAACCCTCTCTGTTTGCACACCTTGCCATCTGTTTTCGCGAGAAAATAATCTGTCGCGATGTTCCGCCACCCTCCTGTAGATTAATTGGCCGGAACCTTCGCCGCCTCGTTTCTAATACCGGGAATAATGGATCGCTGCCAGGAATTGCTTCCGGCCGATTAGAGCGATGAATTATTATAAGTGGGTGCGCGCATCGTTTATAAAAAGCTGGCGGACAGTAACCGAAGCATCCGTCATACTCGATCAAACAGCCCCGGCGAAGGCGATGAAACTGCGATGGCGCTTCCGCCTGCAAGTAACTCGGTTTTCTCGGGGAAATTTAATGGAGAAACCAAGTCCCCCTACCGACGTTTCAGCCAACTGTTCGCCTTGGACCCTTCTCCACGGTTTATTCCCTGGGAATAAAAGAATATCGAAGGGAATAAGAGACGACAGCGAGATGTCAAGCGGAGTATGTCGCGGCGCGTGTATGTGTGTAGGCCGCGTTAGCGAGTAGCGATGGGATCGAGTTCGATACGAGTGTGCACTTGCGAAACTAAATCAGACCCAGAGTTTGGAAAGGATCGCTTTACACGAAGATAACATGTGTGTGTGTGTGTGTATGTGTATGTGTTGTAAAGTACTCTGTACTTTGACGTTTCGAACGAATCGAACAGTTTCGTCCATATGTCTTTCAGTTTTAGTAGTTCTAAATGTTGTCACGTTGCAGCACTCATATTTCGAGGGAATATTATCAGACGCCTTGTGTATTTAACGATAGGATCAAGTTTAATGTGTACTCGCGAAATCATTGAATCTAACAAAATCTCACTTCACAGAATTCAATTGTTACTCGTTAAAGATGATGTTCGATACTTGTTTCGATTCCTGGTACGTCATGTGACACCATTCTGGTGGAGAAAGACAAAAGAAACAGTCGTGTTGATAATAATTATAATACTGTGCTATCAGTATGTTGTAGTCTGTGTTAATTTAATAATTTCTTATCCCTCGTTTACAATCAGTATAATTTTCCTTCGTGTAAATTAGATTTGAATACGTTTCAGCCTTGATTTTATTCATTAATATCTAACAGTAACAATTTATTTAACACTTCTGACGCATAAAATCACTTGTATACTTCAAACATAATTTTTAATTTAATATCTATTCCATTTTTTGATTTTATTTATTCAATATCTACAATATACTGTACATTAATTCAATAATTCCAAACGTATGAAATCTACTGTATAATTAAAGCATGAATTTTCATTGAATCAGTTTTTTGCCGCAAAAGAACAGGACTTTTTTTGTTATGAAAGAATTATGTAGCTGCCAAAAAAATGGCAAAAAGTGATGGTTCAAAATAATCAGTACTTTATTGAATCAAGCTGTTTAATGTATAAAAAATTATTATTTATAGAAAATTTATTATATATTACATTTATAAATATAATTAATATCAAATATTATATTTATATTATATTAATTATAATTAATATTAAATACTATATTTATATAAATATAACATTTATAATATATATTTATAAATTTATTATACATTATATATATATAAATATAATTAATGTTAAATGTTATATTGATATTATATTAATTATAATACTATATAATTCTATATAATACTATCTAATACTATTATAATACTATATTTATATAAATATATACTATAAGTATATAGTATTATATATATATACCATAAGTATATATTAGTAATACTTATAGTATATATATTATATACTATAAGTATTAATACTTATATTCTATAAGTATTACTAGTAATACTATACTATATACTATATACTAATAATACTAATATAATACTATATAATACTATTATAATACTATATTTATATAAATATACTATATTATAATATTATATAATACTATTATAATACTATATACTATATAATACTATATTTATACAAATATAACATTTATAACATATATTTATAATAAATTTATTATATATTATATTTATAAATATAATTAACGTTAAACGTTATATTTATGTCATATCAATTATAATTGATATTAAATATTATATTTACAAATACAATATTTATTATATGTAAAAGAAATTTATTTTTAAATTGTTATTTAATATATATTGAAAAAAGTTTCGCGTCATTTACTTAGAAGAAACCCCGCACTGGCTCGCTGGCGGATCGAAGAGTTATATTTGATAGTCGGTTGATCCCATCGCTAGGAGGAACGCCGCTGTGATATCCACTCGAGGAGGACGTCGCCGCGTCTACGCCGAAGGAAGTAGGGAATTTCCACGCATAAGCGATCGCGCGTAAAGCGCGGCGAAAGAGGCGACAAACACGCAAACCGTCTTTCGAATCCCGCGTGCCGGACGAAAAATCTCGGTCTCCTCGAACCGCGAGTATTCACTGGCGCGAGGCCAATTCCATTTACAGCCGGCGTTCGCTTATTCGAAGAAAATACGACGCGAAATAGAGGAAGAGATCGAAGAGAAGGTAGAAGAAGAAGAGGCACGAGGAAAGAAGAACGAAAGGGGTAAGGAGGAAGTGGACTGAAGAGGAGCCGTGATAGGTGTCGCGTTGCGCGATCAAATTCTTTGGATCGACGCCAGTTTTAATCTTCGACGGTGCCGCTCTCGCGGTCTTGGCCGCGAGTTGGTCTCGAGCTTGCGTGGAATTAATCCTTTCCTACGTCGAATCGCGAAGTGGCAATCGTCGACGAAAAAGAAATCCATCTGCGTTGAGTGACTTGCCCAGTCAGTCAACGCTTCAAAGTTTGGAGCCTCGTGGCTGTGAAAATTGGTATTCACGCTATTACTGTAAATAAACTATTTCATACATCCAGCAATGTTTGACAATTATAGATTTTATTCATATTGTTGCACTATTAGAAACTTGATTGAATTTTGTGACCAGGATCAATTCTTTCATTGATACTCGCTGTTATCACTCGGTGGGTCAACATTCGTCAACAAAAAAAAAAAAAAACCACCTCAGAATATATTAAATTATAGATAGCAAGAATATTTTGAACTTGCGGAACATCATGACGATTGATAGTAAAAGGAATGTATTGGGTTGTGCATGACAAATTCGTTTGCGAAAAATTTAGTGTTACATTTTCAAGAATATTAAAAGTATGTTCTTTGTGTCATTTGTAGGAGATCACTTTCTATCAGTCTTTATATCATAGTGGAGAATATACATGATCTATCCATGCTAAATAGAGAAACACGTAGAGTAAATAAATGTTGCCTATGATAATATAATATATGTATAATATATTATAGTATAATATATATATAATATATAATATATTATCGTAATATATATATTATATTTGTTACTATAATATATATAATATATTATTATAATATTTGTTACTTACTATAATATATATATAATATATTATCATTATATATATAAAATATTTGTTACTTGATGACAAAAGTGAAAATTTAAAGCATAACATGAAACAAAAAATATAATTGACAATAGAACATCACAGAAAACATTGAACTTACGATTGTTAAAACACAAGAAAGATTAGATTTACTGTGCCAACACTAACAATAGAGTATTAGTCATTTCAATGCAGGGAAAATATTTTTTACGAGTAATTATATATAATTCGAAAAACATGGAGATTCACAAACTACACATACACACAATTTTTTGAAAAAAGAAACGAAAATTATTTCATTCCATTACCAACCAAATAATAATCAACCAAATGATACACGTTAATATCATCGTCGAGACACGAACGAATCTAATACTAATTATAGAGATTGTAGAAAAGAAAAAGACCATTCTCTCCTTTCTCGAGAAATCTATGGGCTTCATGCTATCGCTATGAAGAAAGCAAGTGTTAATTTTTCCTACAATACAACGTTTGTTTATTGAAATTCGCCAGATAGGTCACCCAATCCTCATCGAGACCAGCCCCGTTTCGAAATTAGTCGCAGTTCGAGAGCCATCGATCGTTCCCGAAATCAACGAAATGGCGAAAGTTCAAAGTACCATCGAGCGGTACGCGTTGCGCAGAAAAACGCATTTTTGTACATTATTTGACGGAGGTAAGTTGCCGAGTGGCTCGCTGCCGGTATTGTTCGCCGAACGAGAACTCGAACATAATTAACCGATCGCGTTATCAACTGGCAAAACGTTCAACGTTTCGTTTCATTTCATACGACTGACCCGTTCATTGATTTGAAAATTGATAACGAAACTGGCTCCGCCGGATATCTCTTTTTCTTTTTCTGTTCGACGAGTAATTTCTTTCGCTCTCTCTCTCTCTCTCTCTCTCTCTCGTTCACCGTGTTCCTTCCAGGAGGATTACGCGACTTACAGCTCGGAGGCAGTCGGAGCTGTCGTCCACTCTGCAGTTCTTCGGACCAGCGATTTGTCACTCGACGAAGAAAACGAATTTCCAACTTGCTGCTGGAGTTTTCCCTCCCCTCCCGTGAACGTGTACAGGTAAATCGTGACTTTCGAACGAGGAAACGCTCGTATTGTCGGACTGAAACTCTATGGCGTCCGAACGAGATTGGAGTGAACCAACTGAGAACTGTCAAATACCGGTCTGCGCGACTTACGGCGAAATTTATATTTACCATCCTCCCGAATCACGGTATTTCACTGTAACGTTCCGACGCTCCGCGACCCCGATGATTGGAAATTGCCGATTCCGTGGAGGCCGCGCGAAACGAGATATAACCGAATACTACGAATTTGCGACGAGTAATAATCTACGTCAGAGCGTTCACAGAAGATGCTCGTTAATTGTTCGTCGCAATTAGGGTACATATTCTTG
Source organism: Frieseomelitta varia (assembly GCF_011392965.1). Lineage (NCBI taxonomy): Eukaryota > Metazoa > Arthropoda > Insecta > Hymenoptera > Apidae > Frieseomelitta > Frieseomelitta varia. Next base: position 298,345 of record NW_025109428.1, read on the forward strand.
GTCTAGAAATCCTAATAACGGCCTAATTGTACGACGTTTCAACGTATCGTGCACTTGCGAACGAAAGTAACGCGATTTTCCAAGATGTTACAGGGGAACAGACGTATCCACCTGATAATTTGGCTAATGGAGAACGTTGCTCTTCTTGTCATATAATTTGCTGATCTTTAATAGTTCCCGTTTGTATTTTCTGTATTTTTGTTCCGCTGCGTTATTAAGCTAAAATTCCTGAATCGTTGAACTCACAATTTATTTTAGACCTGCTGGTCTAAAATTCATTTGATTAATTATTGAAATATACTTTTGCATGGTGTGAAATCAATAGAAACTGATCATAACTCGTTTTGAAAATTGATTGGAGTTATTTACGAATTGAAATATAAACGCAGCTTTGTTTACTGCTCGACGGTTAATGATTCGTGATAAATAACAACGATAATTACCGATCTTTGTGCAATTTCATATTTTTATGAAAATATGGAGCAAATTAAAGAAACGGAGCAGAAGAATATTTAATTTCCCATTCAATGTTACAACTAGTACGCTGCTGTCGATATTTTAAATATTTCTAGTTGAATTTGTTTTAATTATTACTCGGAAATGTATTAAAATCCGCAGTTTAATAACGAACAATAGTCCGTCTTTAACAGTTCAAACTTCAACGATTCAACTTTCGTTCAAACTCTTCAATTTTACCCAAAACGTATGGCAATGGATAAAAAATTCCGAGTAATCCTGGTTCAACGACCAGAGGCTTCGTACGTCTTCGTACGTTCGTTTCGTCCCGCGCAAGGAAATAAAATTCAAATCGAGGTAGAGCACGGGCGATCGTAAACAACGCTACAACGGCTTCGTCCGAAATTCGAAGGAAGAGCGTAACTTGGCATAGAGGACTTGCCGTATAACCGGCAGCAACATCGTTTTCAGCTGCTGCCAAATTAGCGATTATTCTGGCTGCGAGCTGAAACCAGTCGGACGAAACTTGAACGAAACATCTCCCTCGATGCTGCGCCTTTCCTTCCGGCCGAGCATCGACCCTGCCCGGAGAAAGAGAGAAAGAAAAGGAAGCATTTGCCGAAAAACTTTCGCGAAATAGTTGAGATACTTTTTTCGTAAGTGCTGTGCGAACAAAGGTGCACGCCGTCAAAAAAAAGAAAAAAAAAAGAAGAAGAAGAAGCCAGCTCGGCCAGCACGGGTCGCGTCGCTGTGCCGGCCGTGGAAATTTCAAAAATTCCAGCCAGTTGCTCACCGACGAGTTTGTTGCCCCTTTTCGGTGTACACCCGGGACCCGGGACTCGGCTGAACGAGCGATCGTGTTTCTCCCTCGCGAGAAATTCAACGGGGAGCAAGGGGGATCGGAATTTTGGAATTTTGCGAACTCGAGACGTAAGTTCCGCGGATTCTTTTCGAGACTTGCCGCTCCTTTTCATCGGGAGGGGCGGCTGCACGACCGAACGTTCCTCCGTGTTCCAATTAACATCGGACTTTCGCAAGGACCGCGGTAAAACGTTCTTGCATGGAAACAAGCGGGAACATAATGTTCCTGTAAATGAAACTTCCCTAGTATGTACGAAAGTAACGATAAGCAAGAAAAATCTCGACAGTTTGAGGATGAAATTCGAGTCGTCTTATTATTGATTAACTGTGGTTTGAAACAAATTCCTTGTTCGACAATTTCGTGCCTGAATATGAATATAATATAATATAAACTATAGGCTATATTATTGAGTTGATATATTGTTTATTGTTGTTACTATTGTTGCTGATGTTATTGTTATCATTATATTATCCTTATACTATTGTCATTATTATTATTATTATATCGTATCTATGTTATATTAGTCGGAATTGTTAGTTTTGCAAAAAAAAAAGATTACAGTATTATCATTATATTATCTTTATACTATTGTCAGTATTATTATTATTATTATATTGTATCTATGTTATATTAGTCAGAATTATCAGTTTTGCAAGAAAAAAAAAAAGATTACAGTATTATCATTATATTATCTTTATACTATTGTCATTATTATTATTATTATATTGTATCTATGTTATATTAGTCAGAATTGTCAGTTTAGCAAAAAAAAAGATTACAGTATTATCATTATATTATCTTTATACTATTGTCATTATTATTATTATATCGTATCTATGTTATATTAGTCAGAATTGTCAGTTTTGCAAAAAAAAAGGATTACGGTATTATCATTACTTTATCTTTATACTATTGTCATTATTATTATTATTATTATATTGTATCTATGTTAAATTAGTCGGAATTGTTAGTTTTGCAAAAAAAAAAAGATTACAGTACTTAAATTTAAAATGCAACGTAAGATCGGTTAAATTAAATTTCTGAAAACGCATGAAAGAAAGATTAAACGATGAATTTCGATTTATGTCAATCATATTTTACTTGAATAAAATATTCGAAGAGCAATCATTTAATGAATGGACAAAAAAATCCGAGATTAGAATGTGAAGTGCAACGCGAAGCCAGACAGTTTAATTTCGGACGTAAAAGTTGATGACACACACTGTGTCTCCTTCTATCGTACTTGATGACACGAGGATCGATACGGAAAGAAAACAACCGAGACTGAAAATTATACCTCGAAAGTCGAGAGCGGAAGAACCGCTGGCAACAATGTTGCAAAATCCAACTCGGCTGCGACAACTCACTCGGCACAAGTGGACGAATCTTCAAACACACAAACGGAGAATCGAGGGGATGAATTTTCGAACGAGAACAACAGACTCGCGACGCATTATCCGCGAAACAGTTTTTGACTCCGATACCAGTTCCCCCCGTATACAACCTCTGCCTCTTACCAACGATCAATTACACCCGGCTCTCAAAGAAATCCATTTTCCATTGTAGAAACTGCGAGAGCAAAAAACGACGGAGGCATTCTCAACAACCGGCGGAATTGCTTCGAGAGTTGGCTGCGCGTCAAGTGAAAAAGAAACTGTTCCCACCGTTTCAACCATAATCGACCTCCCGATTTTGTTTAATAAGAAGAGTTCGCAGGCACAGTCTCGTCTTTTCTTTCATTCGCCTTCTTTCGCGTGTACGCGCGTCGAATTTTGTGCAGCGAATATTAACCTCTTGCGGTGGAATAACGTGCCACGCTGGTACGCGAGAACTTCTCGATCCCAAAATTGCAATATCTCCTCAGTTTTAAGTGTATTTAAGTAAAACAATATAGGCAAAGCAAATAATAAATTTATTACTTCTATAATCATTTCTATCCAGTGATATCGTACCGACGAGTTTAATAAGAAAGCAACGAATTATTGTATACAGTTTTGGTCACTCGTTATGGTCCGCAATCAGTTTGCCAGCGCAAGTGGTTAACCTCTTGCGCTGTAATGACGTGCCACGCACGTCGAGAACTTTTTGTTCCACAATTGTAATATTTCCTCAGTTTCAAGTATATTTAAAACAATATAGGCAAAGCAAATAATAAATTTATTACTTCTATAATAATTTCTATCCAGTGATAACGTACCGACGAGTTTAAAAAGAAAGCGAATTATTGTATACGGTTTTGGTCACTCGTTATGGTCCGCAATCAGTTTGCCAGCGCAAGTGGTTAACCTCTTGCGCTGTAATGACGTGCCACGCACGTCGAGAACTTTTTGTTCCACAATTGTAATATTTTCTCAGTTTCAAGTATATTTAAAACAATATAGGCAAAGCAAATAATAAATTGATTACTTCTATAATCATTTCTATCCAGTGATATCGTACCGACGAGTTTAATAAGAAAGCAACGAATTATTATATACAGTTTTGGTCACTCGTTATGGTCCGCAATCAGTTTGCCAGCGCAAGTGGTTAACCTCTTGCGCTGTAATGACGTGCGACGCACGTCGAGAACTTTTTGTTCCAAAATTGCAATATTTCCTCAGTTTCAAGTGTATTTAAGTAAAACAATATAGGCGAAGCAAATAATAAATTAATTACTCCTATAATAATAAATATACTATAAATATATAATAAATATACTATAATAATTTAATATACTATAATAATTTAATATACTATAATAATAAATATACTATAATAATTTCTATCCAGTGATATATCATACCGACGAGTTGAAAAAGAAAGCGACCAATTATTGTACATATGGTTCGGCCACTCGTTACGGTCCGCAATCAGCTGCCAGGCGCAAGTGGTTGAAACTTGCTTCGCAGTTTTTCGTTCTCCGTCTCGCTCGAACTTCAAACATAAGGACTGGACTGTGAAACGTGAAAAATCGTTCAACCATACGAATAACAGCCATGAACAAAATTTTTCGAATCAATCTCGTTTTCGAAGATGTTTGATTTCTAACGATTTCAACAGTCGTTGGCGAAAAAACGAACGAGCCGAATTGTTGTACGATTGTTCGACAATGTTTTCGAGTATATACGATAAATAGACGATAGGCTAAACGTGGTTAAACGTTGGCTACGTTGATAAAGAAATGATAGGACGCACCTAATGGTAGGTTGATGTTAGCACGCGTTCTCACGGCGCAAAGTGTACCACGTACGTCCTATCTTCAGCCTTTTTCGCGCGTCACCTGCCACGACGCATTGCTCGCGCATTGTTGGAACGCTCATCGTGGAAAGTAATTTCCAACAGCGGGGTCAGCGTGAAGTGTTTGTTTTAACGTGGCTCGCGGCTAACGGCGTTCCTTGCTTTAACCTCTCGCGAGCCAACACACTCGCCGGCCGTGCAGTATTTCTCCCTCATTGTTCGCCTGATCTTTATTCTTCCGGCCGTTTTTTCACCTCCCCGCCAATTCCACCGCTGCAAAGGTGCGCCACTGCAAAAGCGGGAACAAAACGAATCTGTAACGCGTAAATAAACCACGAGGCTCTCGTAACTGACGGTGTTTCGATTTCGAGAGAGTTCCTCCGCCGCGACGCGACGAGGAGGAACGCGGTGGAATAATTAAAAAGCCCGGTTAAAGCAGAGGCAGAGGGAAACGATCGTTGCTCGCGAGAACGCTAATTGCCGCGGCGAAGTTCCCTTTTGGGCTTGACAAATCTTGAAAGTTGAACCCCATAAATGGCATCGTTTAGGCACCGCCTAAACTTAGACTCCGTTATTAGGAAGCTCTCAACGTAACACCGTTGCCGCGTTCTCTATTGTTCGCGACAACAGTTCCAGTTTCTCCGGCTCTCCGTCCACGAGCAAACAACCGCGCGAGATAATTCCGAAATTTCAAACTTTGCTTTTAGTCGGGAATCGAAAATTAGCAGCGGGAAAGGGGGAGAAAAAAACGTGCCGAGCGTGGTAGAAAACGAGACTGGACGGCGACGGGATGAAGTTTGATGTGGAAAAACCGAAACCAAATCAAAGCTAACTATTTGATATAAAACTATAATGATATGACCAAATAATAATAATAACAATTTATAAAACGATTCGACTGCTACTCGTTGAAATTGGTCCGAGTTGAGCTGGTTGATCGAATCGTGGAACGTGTAAGTAAACTGTGGATTTTTGCGCAGATTCATGTCGTCTCGAGACACGATTAATTAACAAGGAAAAAGAACCCCGATAGAAAATTATTTTACCACGTGCCATATCGTAGGAAATTTTACCAAGAGATATTGCATTATACTTTGGATATTTCGTTAGTCTGATTGCATTGCGTGTAATTTTGTACTAAAAAATTTTTTAAGAAATGCATAAAAGTCCGTAGCCCACTTACTTCAAGCATTATACTTCGAATTTGACTGAATGTCGAATCATGAAAATTCGCTCGAGTGCACTATTAATAGATTGTGAGCTTTTGTGTACTTTTAGGGAATTTAGATGTAAAAAGTGTATAGAATCCATATAACGCACAAAATATTTATAAATATTCGAAGTATTCATCTGTTAAAATATTCAACGCGTGAAATGAACTCATGTCTGAATTTTAATTTCGAAACTATATCGACAAATTTGCGAAAATGCATTTTTATAAAAGTCTACAGTTTATTTATTAAAATTGTAAATTAAACATAAAACATTGACGATATATGAACCGATCGTTTCTATTTTTTTTTTTTTTTTACCAAAAATAAGTGACAAAATCAAGTAAAATAACAAGATCACTGTAAATTAAAAAGGAAAAAAAGAAGATTAAAACGTCACATGACGACGATCCTCAAATATTATGGACAAAAAGAATAGATCGTAAACCAGCTACTTCCCTCAAACAATGATTGTAATATCACCAACGTACGAAATATAATTGACTAACTAATTAAAACATGGCTTAATTAAACACGAGTCAATTATTAAACGAAGTGAAACGTGATTCTGTTCAAGCATGAATTAAAATGTGAATTCCGTTTAATGCGCTATCCTCCCATTTACAATCAGCTTGTCGAAATATCATGTTTATCAGTGCCGGGTAAATTCGAAACGACGTTAAAGAGTTCAGAGCACAAGGCACGAGGATCGAGGAGTCGATTTTCCTTTCCTGAACGAGGTGTTCGAACATCTTTCGCACGATATCGGTTATACTCGGTACGTATTTAATGCCGTCACTAACGATCGGGGCTCGCACGGACGTGAATGTAGTCGGGAGAGAGGGCCATTAAAATTCGTCTTCCATTGTGCTTCCTTCGCTGTCGCGTAGCATTATTACGAGCGAGTCGCACTGAGCCCGCGAACCTCGTGATATATACCTGTACCATCCGTGATACCTGCTGGAAACCCGGAGAGCAATAAAGATCTCCCTCCCCTCCCCTCCCCTCGCCCGTCTCACCAGAAACCAACACCCGCCGATCCCTTACTTCCAACCTTTTCTACTTCCGCTCTCGCAGAGGCAATGAAATAATTCCCTCTCAACCTCCCCCTCCCCATCGCCATCGCCATCTCGCGTACCGGAAAGTCGAGACTGTGCGACACTCACCCTCGATCTCTCCCTCCACGGTTTTCCCTGCCGACTTCGCGGCCCATGGTTTCTGTCACTTCTAACTCCCTCGGTGAATAATTCACATTCAGAATGAACCAGCTCTTGCTTTCGCCCGATCCATGTGGAAAGCACGCGTTTACTTACTCGCGCGGTTTCCTGTCAGATGCTGCGGCACTCGACTTGGCCAAGCTGCGACTCTCCCTGGCCAATAAAAATTCGAATTTTCAATATTTCATTAACACGATATTTAATTTACACGTTCCGTTTAATATTTAATTTGCAATATTTTATCATCTTTCATCGTTCGAGCCCCATTTTAGCTCGTTGATGTTCAAATGAAACGTCATTCGCCTGTAAAAATTATTTAGGCACTGTGAATAATATCCCTGTTTTGTGTTTTTGTTCTTCTCTTGCATCTCAGAGATGTGTAATAACAAGTCAAGACTCTGTTTTGTCGAATACAACTCGAATCATTAGATAGAACGGAATGTATGATTGATGACGACTGGAACGTTCATAAATCTCTAAGTCATCGTAAGTATTAACTTTTAAGAACCAAATAATCTTTTATATTGTGAATTAATTCGCAATCAAATGAATAATGTGCGAAGAGTTATGAGAAATGTCACAGATTAGCTTTATTATTCAGAAAAGTAAGATTTAATATTATTTTATCTGTTAGAACTGTTGTTCATAAGATGAAGATTATATCCTAATTACGCATCAAAAAAAAAAGATACCAATAAAATGTTGTAAACTATTGGGCTCAGCAGTAATATGAGTTTCTTATTTGTAACTAGTGTATCAAATATTACTATTAAAATATTTAACGTTATCTTAATATTTAATATTTTAATATTAATATTTAATATATTTAAAATATTAAATATTAAATTTTATATTTATTTTATATTTTATATTTATTATATATTTATATTTATTTAATATTAAATATTAAGATAATGTTAAATATTTTAATATTAATATTTAATATTAAATTTTATATTTATTTATATTTATTTAATATTAAAATATTAAAATAATGTAATTTAATATTAAAATATTAAGATAATGTTAAATATTTTAACATTTAATATTTAATATTTAATATTAAGATAATATTAAATATTAAATATTAATATTATTCCGTGGAGAAATTCTGAATATTACGATCACTGTGACTTGATGATCCAAGACAATCACGATTTTCGAGATAATCACAAGATAATCAAGACTTCCGAGACAGTCAAGCTTCAAGATCAATCAGGATTTTCAAGAGTTTCATGCTTCGAATCATGTTGCAAGTGACTCGAATTTATCATCAAACGTGCAACACGAACTCGAAGCGAGCCCAATCATTATTTCAGGTACGCACATGGCACTGTAGTTTACGTGTTAAAATACGGTCGACCGCTATTGCCACGAGATCCTCCCCCTGCTCGCAATCATAGACGTTCCATCGTTTTCTAGAAGACAAATTTGCGTGTGTAATTAACCCGGGGAATTAGATGGCCAGTACACTGAGACCAATAAATTGACGAGTAGATGTCGAGCGGTTTCTATCGAGATCGTTAATGCCGCGACCGAGCAAGTCCTGTCGAGCGACGTGATTGACGATCAGCCCCGAGTCCCTCTGATACACATTCGTAAACACGAACATAGTCTCGATACGTCGTCCATTCGGATTAGTCCAACTGCTCGAATTGTCCTAACTGGCGATCAAGCTGCTTGCCACGGATAAGCGGCGGAGAATGCTTGCCGTCAAGTACGTGGTGGTGTGTCTCTATGAGGCTGCGGGATCGTGAAGTAAAGCGTCGGGACCGATTGGACTCGAGTGACGAAACTTTCTTGAGATATCGATAAGTATTTCTTGCTTCAATATCCGTCGCTCTGCAGATTGCATAAAGTATCTAATTTCCCCAATTTTGAAATATATATATATATTTCAAAATTGGGGAAATATAAAAATGGAATACAAAATTTTGAAATGTATATGAAAAATGTAATACTTATCTAAAATTGAAGCGAAGCTTAAAATTCTTGGAACTCTTGAGAGATTTGAGTTTTTAAATATAAATTCAGACTTTTTATGGAGACTCGTATTTTTAGCTTAAAATTCTTGAAACTCTTGAGAGATTTGTGGAGACTATCTGTGAATTACAGAAATTGTGCTTTAACTTTTCACTAGTGTATCTATGTAGCTACAATAACATCTATTGAGCTGCAATAATTTGGAATTAAATTACTCGACTCTGAAATGTTTTCGTTAATATAATTTAATTTGCAATTTCTATCGCAGAAAATGTAAAGTACAAGATGAAATCAAATTTCAGTAATCTACTATAAATCAAAGTTGTCAAGTACATGATACAACTCCAACTGTCTTAGATCAAAATTTCTAAAAATCTCAAGTTTCGAAATTATTCGATTCTGAAATTTTTCAGCTAGAATAATATCTATTGAGTTACAATAATTTGGAATTAAATTAGTCGACTCTGAAATGTTTCCTTTAATATGACTTAATTTGCAATTTCTATCGCAGAGAATGTAAAGTACAAGATGAAATCAAATTTCAGTAATCTACTGTAAATCAAAGTTGTCAAGTACATGATACAACTCCAACTGTCTTAGATCAAAATTTCTAAAAATCTCAAGTTTCGAAATTATTCGATTCTGAAATTTTTCAGCTACAATAATATCTATTGAGCTACAATAATTTGGAATTAAATTACTCGACTCTGAAATGTTTCCTTTAATATGACTTAATTTGCAATTTCTATCGCAGAGAATGTAAAGTACAAGATGAAATCAAATTTCAGTAATCTACTGTAAATCAAAGTTGTCAAGTACATGATACAACTCCAACTGTCTTAGATCAAAATTTCTAAAAATCTCAAGTTTCGAAATTATTCGATTCTGAAATTTTTCAGCTAGAATAATATCTATTGAGCTACAATAATTTGGAATTAAATTACTCGACTCTGAAATGTTTCCTTTAATATGATTTAATTTGCAATTTCTATCGCAGAGAATGTAAAGTACAAGATGAAATCAAATTTCAGTAATCTACTATAAATCAAAGTTGTCAAGTACATGATACAACTCCAACTGTCTTAGATCAAAATTTCTAAAAATCTCAAGTTACGAAATTACTCGATTCTGAAATTTTTCATCCGATTTAATTCAATTTGCAGAGAATGCAAAGTACAAGATAAAATTAAATTTCAGTAATCGAATTTGTCGTTCAGGTATCTAACACAGCTCGAATCCCGTCTTGGATCAAAATTTCGAAGAATTCCAAGTTTCGAGTCGTGTTCAGAATTCATTCGAATTCATCGTAAAATATTGTATATAATACAGAGTCGAAGAGATTCGATCGCTATACGCCCGTTCATCGAGCTAGTGGTCATTTTCTCTAAAATCATTTCTCTCGGCTACGATAAACGTTTCTCGGGGGCTTCCTTCCGGTTTTAGCTGCTGGTTCTCCACGTCGGATAACGATCGTCCCGGATCAGAGCCAGAAAATACCGTATCGCCAGGCCGGATTCCCTTTGGCGATACCTTCTTAAACTACAATCTACCCTGATGAAATTTGGACTTGGAAAAATTCTCGGGAAATTCGGGGAGAAAGAATTCTACTCGGGTGGGGAAACTCCCGGCGGGAATTCCAGCAACGTGGAAACTTAACCTTCCTGGAGAACCGGGGGAATTTTAGCAACGGGGGCAAAACGTAACTACAAAAATGGAATTTCTACGATAATACCGGCAGCGCGTACAGAACCAACTGTACGAAACAGCGAATAAATGTTGCAATGTACGATCAATGATTGTGGAATTTGCGCTCACGCACAGTCGGCGAAATGATGATTAATACATCGCGATTCTAACTGTTTTTCAACCAGCTTGCAATTTACGAGCTGAGATTTACGTGCTGAAATATGAGAATAACGATACAAGTTTTATTGAACGTAATGAAAAATATGCTAAAACATATATTTTATTGCTTCTTCTTTAATGAAAAATTAATGCGAAATAAGTTGGGAATTGTTGAAATTTCTAACTTACAATTAGTTTCTAATAAGTTGTAATTGACGAAATCAGAGTATACTATTATATACTATAATTGTAAATTTATTTTATTACAAAGTAAGTTGATACGTGTTGGTATACGTGTAACTTAATGTGACTGTTGATAACTATTTTTATAATTAGAAATATTTCAATCGTGTTGATTATAATGTGATTGTAATTTAGTATTTGGTTATTTGATTTCGTGAATGAAATAATGCAAAATTAAAAGATATGCAATAATTAATGCACATCGAGTGTAAAATTTATAACTTTAAACTAAATGCAAAATACAAATGCAATTAAAGTATATCTAAACTTTTAATCGATACTCTATATAAATAACAGAGTATTTAGTTGACAAAGTGAACGATAAAAGATTAATTACCTTCCAAATTTCAGTATCAATTAATGTGTATATATATCTTTGCTGTATTTTATGTGAACCAATTTGATATATGTCATGAATTTTTGCATACCAAGAATTTATACACTATCAATCTACCTTGCAGGAAGTCATTATAAATACAGTGTGGGCCAAAAGTTTCTTCCCATCTATTTTTTAAAATAAAAATTAATATTTTTATTAAAAAAATTTTTTTAATCAAAATATAACAAAAAAAACTAATTTTACTAATTTTAAATTAAATTTTAGTAGGAAGTGATTTTTGGCCCATCCTATGTAAGAGCAAAATTTGGAACTTACAAATGGAGCAATAAAATGTTAAACTAATCTAAGATATATTATATTATACATAGTATTCTCTTTTTCCTCACAGAGCCCCAAAAATGATCACAGAACAAATGTTTGAAAGAAAAACGAACTATACTTTATTGTAATAAGCAGCTGAACAACGAACTTCGTACATTTCCTACAGATTGAACTATTATACATATTCGCAGTGCCCAAACAATTTCACTGCATCAACCTACCTCTGTATGAATTTCTTTCCATAATTCCCCAAAAATTCCAAGATTCCCCCCCAAGTATTTGTTTGCATTTAACCAAATCTACTTCGCAGATCGCGTATATATATATATTGATACGACTCGTCTGTTCGATAGGCAAACCAAGACCGCGAGTCACATGGTTCTTGGAGTCGCAGACAATCGATGCCCCGTCGGAGATTCGGGAGACCCAAGGGCCAGGAGGCGAAACCAACGTTGTAACCATAAGCAATGTGACGCTGAAGGGTCTCACGAGAAGTCAGCATCGTGCCAAACTATTCTGCAAGGCAAGCAATACTCATTTAGCACAGCCATCCACCACCACCGTCACCATCGAACTTCATAGTAAGTGGCATTTCCGCCGTTGTCAATTGTTTATTGTAACTCTCCTTTCTCCCAATTCATTCACCGAAACGAGTATGCATCGGGCACGTTTCAAAATCGTTTCGCATATGTGATAGACACTGAATGTGCACGTGGTTTTGAAATTATTGCCACGTAAAGTGAATTTTTATTTAATTTAATCTTAATATACGTATGTATATATTAATAGATATTGAATGAATATAATGCATTTTGTATTACTGATATAATACATGATATTAGTGTTTACTTACATTTAGTATTACTGATATAATACACGATTACTGACATTTAGTATTACTGATATTACTGATATAATACATGATATATTGAATGAATATAATACATTTAGTATTACTGACATTTAGTATTACTAATAGATATTGAATGAATATAATACATTTAGTATTACTGATATAATACATGATATTAGTGTTTACTTACATTTAGTATTACTGATATAATACATGATATTAGTGTTTACTTACATTTAGTATTACTGATATAATACATGATTACTGACATTTAGTATTACTGATATTACTGATATATTACTGATGTAATACATGATATATTGAATGAAAATAATACATTTAGTATTACTGACATTTAGTATTACTAATAGATATTGAATGAATATAAATACATTTAATATTACGTACATTTAGTATTACTGATGTTGATAAGAAGAAAGGCTAATATTATAATAATTGTAATAACCGTAGCTGAAGACTTTCTTTCATTTTAAACGATCTTCCTTTTAAAAAAAAATCTTTCTTTTCTTCTCATGAAATGTTTCTTCCTGATCCAAATGGACAAAGCTACAAACTTCAAACATGCAGTTTTCAGAAAGAAAAAACTCTTCCAAGAATATATGGTTGAGAAGATAATCGATCGGCACAAGAACAAACAAGATTCTATTTCTCATTCCCAGAAAACGTTTATTACACTCGTACGCACGTGTGAAATCAGCCTTATATCATCCTGTGCACCACCTGCCGATACCTAAAAACTCGATACGAAACGACCAGATGGTAATTAACCATTAACAAAAGACAGAAGATTTCACTAACGTCGTTTCATCCGCTTTTAAGAGGACAGCAGGTAATTTGCCTCTCTATCGAGCCGTGAAAGCCTACTCGGTTATGTTAATGAAACGATCAATAATTAACGACGCTAATTACCCGCGATGCAGGAAATCGGTTCGTTCGAAACTCGAGTGTTTGACCCACCGCCACAGAGATTCCGTTGTACTCCATTCAGCCGACCCGACCTAACTCATATGCTCTCTCTCTCTCTCTCTCTCTCTCTCGTTCTATTTTTTCTTCGTTCGTTTTCTACTTTTTAGTCAGCTCCTTTCGCACATGGGATAAAAGCGAGCGAGGTTCTTCGAGACGAGAGGAGAAGAACGTGGTCGTATCGAGTATTTTCATTTTTCTTCCGACTTTTTTAATCGAATCGCGACAGAGAGAAGATCGAACTACTATCCTTCGACGAATTTTCCCCCATAAAACCTGGCCGAAATGAACGAACTTCGGCAATATCGATGCTGGCAGTTAGATTCGGCCAGATGAAATTGAAAACATTTTTCAAACGATTATAACCGAAAGAGAGGGCAGTATGTCCGGGCAATGGACGCTGGAAATCAGAGTTGAAAGGCAATCAGGACTCCGATGTCATTAATAACGTTACTTCTGGAATCGCGTGCCGAATCGCGACGAGTCCCGAGCACAAATACCGTCCGCATACCCGCAGCCATGTTCAATTAAATTTTATGGAATCCGCGCGTGTGTGTGTGTGTGTGTGTGTGTCGCGTGACAAAAGGGAATCGTTCGCGAACAGACGCGTGGTTATTATTGAACGTTTATCGAGAAGGAATCGCGCGACCGTCGCGGATGAAACAGAAGGATGTCGATGAATAAATACGTCGCGATGAATGACACGATAAATACTGGCCTGAAATGGCGGCAAAATGGCGTCGCGGCAATTACTTTCCCCGCGGAATTTTCGTAATTAACCCTTTCAGCGTGGACGAAAAAGTAATCCCGGGTGGAAAGTGGCGAGCGAAAATTGATGTATGTACTTTTGGCGGGGTTCGAGGGTGGGGAAATGATAAAAATTTAATTAAAATTTTTAAGCATATTAACGCCCGCGACCGAGCACGATCGCGCTCGCGAGTTCTTCCAATTCTGATGACAGATATTTTGCTTATTTCGGTCATTCGAACTTGGAATTCGCGGCACGTAATTACATGATATGTAATTTCGTGTTTTGTAAAAGGGAATTTTCGCTGCACTCGCGGTTACTTTACATTCGCTCGACTGTTCTCTCGTTATGGAAAACGTTCGATCGTTTCATTCGAAAACGAAGAAGCATTTGCGTATTGTGTGAAAATTTAATTGAAAGATCGAGAAAAGGTGCATCGAGAGTTAAGAGGAAGGGCCACTGTATTTTTCAAAAATAAATAATCGGATTCTTTCGCATTTAAAGGGGATTTTAAAATGTAAAGTTGCACGAAATATACGAGAGCTAGTATCCAATTTTCCATCAAGGTTTTATCTCTTTTAATTACACTTTCAAAAGTATGAAATTGCGTAAAAGAAAAGGAAAAAAAACAGCAGGCTAGTAATAATTCTAGGCCACACGAAACGAAGAGTCAAGACCCCACATCTTTTGTTTGTTCCACAGAGTTGTCAATTGAAAAATAATAAATAATTGCCAGGAGGTACCAGAATTAATAAAAATCTTATTTTCCAATATTTCATGGCACAATTGTTTGCTTTTACATTGAACCTTTTAATTGTCTGCTGCCAACGATCGAAGGGAGCGATTTGTTCTCAAAAACAGCTCGTTAATATCAGGAGCTAGCAAAACGATCAAAACAACAATCAATTTACAATCAACAATCTTTGTTCGAAACTTCAGACGTTAAACAGTATATATATTTAGAGACTAATAGATATTTTCGTAAACAAAAGCTTGTGTAGTACATCGTGTGATGAATGTCTTTTTATTTTCAAGTCTCTGATTGAAATTTCGCGCTTGTGGTCGTTGCAGTGTCAAAGTGTCGTCGTTGGAAATCCAAATGGAGAAAAATTAATTAAAGCAAATTAATTTCAACCAGATCGATGGTTGGTAATCATCGGGAAATACGGGCGTGGCTACCGTATCGCAGTTTTATCGTTTTCTTCATCGACCGATATTAAACTCACTTCGAATCGTTTTTTGATATCGACTTCGTCGATATTCACGTATTCTAAACCGACGCAAATGATTTCGTTGGCCTCTTACGGTATAGGGAATCGTAAACCGAGTGAGTAGTGTTACTGCACAGCTAAAAGCAAGTACGCGTACAGCGGAGAATATATTTCAGTATTACACGTTTCATAATTCAAATTATTAAACGCATGAATATAAAATTCAAAAGGTGGAAAACTGTCGATATTATATAACTTCACGAAGAGCAATTGTATAATAAATTTTAAGAGATCGCCAAATATTTTAACACTCGAACGTTATATCATTAAAGTAGAATGTGTGTTACCAGAGATGACTTTTTAGTTATTAGTAGACATTCTGTTTTGATAGTATGACATCAAATATTAAAATATTGTACATGGAAGTACATAAAGGAAGTTCTACTGTACTTTAATTTTTAACCCCTTGTGATTCTATGTTTAGAATGATTCTGTTCTAATTGTAGAGTTAGTATAAAAATAAAGACGGATCGAATAACAGCTTGAAAATAATTACAGACTGGAAAGAGTCTGTAATTATTTTCAAGCTATAGTGGATTTAATTGTGGCGCACAATTTCTCAATCTCCATAAGTTTTTAATTCAAATAAACTTCTCTCGATAAATAAAAGAAATCAACTTAGAAAAAAAAATTCCATTTGAATGTGGATTCAATCCAAATTTCAAAATTTATATTACCACTTTCAATGCCACTTTTTTAAATTAGATTATTATTTTTAATTTTTGATACTGAAATTACTTTATTAATTCCTATAATTTTACGCTCATAAAATATTTTATTATATAGTAAATATAATTTTATTATTTATATTTATATTATTTATATTTATTATTTATATTTATATTATTTATATTTATTATTTATATTTATATTATTTATATTTATTATTTATATTTATATTATTTATACTTATTATTTATATTTATTATTTATATTTTATATAAATATTAAATTTTTTATTAAAATTTTATTATTTATATTTTATATAATTTTATTATTTATAATATTTTATTATTTATATTTATAATATCATTTACATTAATTATAGAATGAATAATATAGTCGGCAACGACTTGATCGTCGTGTCGGAGAGGTTAACATTCACAGCGATCCTGGAATCCTAGAGAGCGTGTCTCGCACGCTTGCAAAATGCAAGAGAAATTTCGACATTTCGAAGGACGCGACGCGAGGATGATCGCGCGTCAGCTCTTCATGGATTCTGCGCGCGTATTAAGAGCTTCCGTAGTTCGTGATCCGATTAAAAACTCGGCCAGTTGGCTCGCAGTTGGCGGGCATGGGGCCGCGATTGCAGATGTCAGTCGATGCTGGGAATTAATATTAATAATTTCATAAGCAGCCGAGCCGCCGCGCCCGAGATTCATCCCGCGAGAAACTTTCCTATCGGACAAACAACTTTAAATTAAATTGCGCGCCGCGGAAAGTCTTGCCGCTCCTCGCCCTCTCGGATACAGGAAGAAACCGAACCGAGTAATTCTGAACGATGGCGCGGTGCTAATGTAAAAGACCCGCTTGGGAAATACGCGCCAAATGAAAACCATCCTTAAACCGGTCGGGGAATATCGTTCGAAAAAAACGAGGGGGAATTTCCGCGATAGAGAGGAATTCCTCGCTGTCTTTCGCTTTCGATCGTTTCGTTCAACTCCCTCGCCGTTGTTATTTCCCTTTCTCGAGGCGAGGCTGCGATGCTTTTGTCGAACGTATAAACGTTCCACTTAAACCTTCCCGCTCTGCGGCTATTACAGTTTAACGAGTCGAGATGCCGATTACAAACAACCTGTATGAACGTGGCGGCGTTTTAATTCGATAGTTACAAACATAACAAAGTCAAGCATGTGATAATCGAAACAATTTGAACAGACCTGGATAATATTTATAGATATTTATAATATTTATAATATTTATAGATATTTTAAATAATGGATTCTTCACAATTCAAATGAAATAGTATTTCAACTAGGACATTTCAGTAAATAAAATATTTTATTTTGATAATCTACAGCTAAAGTATGAAAATAAATATTTCATTTTGATCATCTGAAACATGGAATAAAATATTTTTCGATTTTAATAACGTAAAGCAAATAAAACAGAATACTTTATTTACTATTTAGAATATTTCACTACTTGACATTTAAAATAGTATTTTATCAAGATCTGCATTTGAACGATGTTTGAACCTCTTTGCAAATATTCGCGAAAGGAGAATGGATTATATTTCAACATTTTACGATCGAAACATTAATTATAAGTAGATTGATTAAATGATAAATATGTCTCGATACACTGAGAGGCATGGAATTATTAAACGAGCTTGCGTTGTATGAAAAAACTGTTTTGCTAACCTTACCATCGTGCGCAAGGTTGTTACTTACTTCGAGGTAACGTTCTTAAATCAATTTCGGTATTATCTCGCTTTTCTCCGCGAAACATTTTTACACGAACAAATATTTCACGTTTAACAATGAAACTTTTCCTTTTACATATTTCATCGTTTGAGAAATACTGTCCTTGCAACTTTATCGTAATTGACAAATTACACTTTTTCAAAAATGTAATTGTCAATTTTATAAGTGCGGAAATTTCAAGTTCTCGATAATTCTTCGTGAAATGTTCCTTCTCGTAAAACAGATTCACTATGCACTACGCAAGAACTATTTGCCCCTCGATAAATTCATACGAAACCTCGTAACGTAATTCTGTAACGTTAGAAGCCAATAATTTACACACGTGACGCGGCAAAGTATGAAACGTCACGTTCTCCTCGCTGTGGAACGTACCACCTCCTCGTGTCGTGATTATTCCGTACCAGAGGCGGTACACTCGCGAGCAACGAAAGGGTTAACCAGATTCACCAGAGGGGGAGTGTGTGTGTGTATTATCCACTCGAAGTGCAGCGGCAACCAAGTGGGAACGGGCAACGCAATATTAACACCGATCGCTGTATTTAATACAGCGCCGGCTTAACTCTTCGAATTCCTCTCGCTAAACTTCCCATTATCCTCGCGCCCTCGAACGTTTCGATTCCACGGCGAAACTTACCGGCGAAACGCGGCCAACGTTTCCCTCGCGGGTAATCGACTCTCTTGGCCGCGACTCTCTTCAACCCCCTTGTTCAAGCGTCTAACCTTCGCCGAACGCGAACACTCGCAAACACACGCTAGCTAATTGCCGAAAACTTTCGAGTCCGCCTTGAAACTCGATTGCTTGCACGCTCGTTTACTGCTCTAACAGCTCCTCGTTCTTCGCGCGGGCGCGGCGCGACACGCCAAACAACATCATTCATCCCCGCCGAGTTATACAGAGAGTTTCGCAATTTTTGGGAAACCCACTTCGGGAGCTGATTGTACGCCTAAAAAATAATGAAAACTTCTTCTATTCTCTCTTTAATGTCGCATCGACGGTGCCATTAGATATGAATGTAGTAGTTTATGTTTTTGAGGTATTTTCTTAGTACTCTTTGTATGTCATTTTGAGAAGTCAGGTTTATGTTTGCGTTGATTCTGTATCCCTGTCTTTGGATTTCTGTGGTGTGTGGCATTCGTGCAGTATGTGGGTTATTGTTAGTGGATGGTGAAGTATTTTTGATTTTGTGTTCATGTGTCAGCTTGGCTATGACCGGTTCTTAGGCGTGAGATAATTATTCCTTCTTTCCTGTTGGTAAGGTTTGCTGTTTGCTGGTGAAAGTCATGAATACTTTTGTGTAGTTGGGTGCTTTTGGTTGTTTTCCATGTATTGTTCCATTCATTTTTTGCTACTTTTTTGCAGTGGATTATTTGGTCGTCGCANGGGGATTGGAAGATGATTGCGATTATTAATAAGTGGGAGAACTGTGGCTTCTTTTGCTGCTGCGTCGGCTTTTTCATTTCCATCTATTCCTTGATGAGCTGGAATCCAGATGACTGTGGCGTTTGTATTAGGTTGGTTGTGGTTTAGTTCTTGGATGGTGGATATTAATTGGTTATCTTGATTGTATGATTTCGTTAGAGATTTTGTATGTCCTATCTGTCTTCGTTTATGAGATATAATGAATTTTATAAACAGAGCAAACTCTAGCAAGCTAGTTTCACCAGAAATGGTATATTCAATTTTCATAACAATCATAATTGGGATGAAGAAACTTCACATGTTATTGTGCATTCAAGACATCAACCCCAGTTTGTTTTAAACGTATGAGCAGGAGTAATTGAAAAATTTTTAATTGGATCTTTTTTCCTTGATGGGAATGTTTATCAGTATCAATCGATTACTTCAGAACGATGAATCGCATAATTAACACTTTTATCTCGTCGACAAACAATACAAAGTGCAGCACAGCCCATATTCATTCGAGTCACAAAATATCACTCTGAACATTTATTGATACTCTTTTTATTAGTTGTTGTAACATCATATCAAGTGTAAAGCATTGATATATATATATATATTAATTTATCTAAAATATCTATAAATATCTATAAATATCTAAAATTTATCTATAAATATTTAAAAATTTACATCTATTAATCTACAGTTTGAAGAACTAAAATTGAAAATTTATCTAAATATCTATAATACCTAAAAATTTACATCTATTAATTTACATCTAATATCTAAAAATTTACATGTATTAATTTACATCTACTAATATCTAAAAATTTACTTCTATTAATTTACATCTACTAATTTATCTAAAATATGTGTAATATCTAAAAATTTACATCTATTAATCTACAGTTTGAAGAACTAAAATTGAAAATTCCACGTGACTACAATTTCCTCTTTTCTTTTTCTCCCAAGTCAAAACAATAATTTCTGCGACAAATATAATTTAACATTACTGAAGGGGTAATATGTTACGATTAAGTCAAAGAGATTCATTTGAATTGTTATTTTATGCTGCAATAATTCAGAGACTTTCAAACGTTTATGCGCGACAATACATATAAATAGAGAGAACACGTAAGCGTCGTAAATAAGAACGTCGAACGGCTAACCGCTCGAGGATTTTCCAGTAGTTTTCTGCAACGGCGTCTAACGACCGGCTGGATCGTTCAAACGAAACACCGAAACTGCTGGTAACTGAGATCCTCGATCCTTCGTTGATTGGGACCGAGTTTGATGAAGTACGCGGCGAATAATCGACGAGCACTTCTGCTCAACTACTCGAAAGTCTAACGAGTTGAAGAGGCAACTGGACGACAGAGACGTGGCCGCGAATCGATCGGATCGTCGCCTCCATTCACGTATTTCTATCGATGACGAAAAACATTGCCTCACAGCGACTCTCATTGATACTCGGACACTAAATATTGAAATATCACTCTGTAAAAAGAAATCGTACAGAGTTTGGACTCGTTTCAAGTTGGTTTCTTGCGCTGGAATGACCTGTCACGCACGTCGAAAATATTTGGCTCAAAATTGCAATAAGCATTGAAATATAACCCAGGCGAAACAAATAATAAATTTATTGCTTCTTAGCAATTTCTATCCAGTGACGGATGAATTCGAAAAGAAGACGAATTATTGTACACGGTTTGGTCACTCGTTATGGTCCGTGAACTAGCACAAGAGGTTTCAAGCCTCTAAGTTTGAAATGTATCGAAATGAAGAGTGAAGACACTTCTTCAAAGTAAATCTATAAATCGTCACAGTATGTTGAAACATTGAAAAAATTCTTTTCATGACCGAATCTACGATGGATTTGAAGATGGATTGGCGCAAGTTTAACGTTAGAAGAAAAGTATCTTCGCTTAATCACTCGCTACGTGACGTAAGGAGACATTTTAGAAGAAAAATGAACGACGCATTTTGAAAACAGAGGCTTCGAGTTTTCAAATGAGCTTACGTTTCTTTTACGAAAACTTTTTCTTTTGTAAAATTATAATGTTTAAATATTGATTTGAATGTTAATGGGAGTCACTGTAAATACAGAACGTGGCATAGAACTGCTACATAATTATTTCAACGCTATGAAATTTAATTTAATGTGTCTTAGATAACATTCTTTAAATGATTTTTGAAAGATCAAATGACTTTTAAATGACGAACATTCTTCAAATGATTTCTGAAAGATTAGATAATTTTTTGAAAGAATTAAAGGCGAAATAAATTAGCCGCATCGCTGGATCCGCAAAACGAAAACTGGCTGGTATCATCGACGTGCGTAGAAAACCGTGGAAGGAAAAATACTCGGAAATTAGCCGCCTCCGTTCCGAATCGGCCAACAGTTTTATTATTCTCTTTCCAAGAGAATGGCAGCCGGGGTAAAAATAAAGTCTCTCTGCTTTATTAATCTCAGACTAATTGGAGGCTGGACCGATGAAGCGTGCATCGAATAATTGGAGGATCCTTGATCGATACCGTTGAAATTCTAACGAGACCAAGAGCTTGCCCGTTACGCGTCTCTCCTCCGCCAAAAATGCACCCGGCTCGAGTGACTTTTTCCCATTTGCATCGAATACATCTGCATATTTTGGAAATTATCGGAATATCACGATGTAAGATTCGAGGGCGACCGTCGCATCTGAAGATCCTCTCTCTCTCTCTCTCTCCTCTCTTTCTCTCTCTTTCGTCTGTGGTATAGTCCACAAGAATTTGAATATTCGATATTTCAGATGATTTATTTCAAAAGAATTTCTCTAATTTAATTTCGACCATTGATCTTGTCACGTGCAGTATCTGTTATCACGTCGTAGCTATCGTACAATCTATATCATACTATCTATAATACACATAATTGATCATATATGTATGCACGTGTTACACACAGTTGCTCACGAACCAGAAACTTTTCGTGAATATATCATCTGCATAACAAGAAACATTTTAAAATGTCGTTTCAACAGTAACGAGATACGATTATTGTGATTAATTATGTTGGCCAAGTTTGAAACGAAATTAAAAAACAAACGCATAGAAATTACAACCAATTATTCATTATGTCAAAAAATTTAATGTTTAGTAAGACTGTATTTAATACTTATTATATACCTTAATATTTCACTAAAAGGATATTGATTAATATAAATAAAGTTAAAAGCTATAGTTTCATATGTGTGATATATGTGTTTGTAACCACATTCTAAAAGTTTATATGAGATATCCATTATTAATAAGGATGTTTTCGATTTCAATTCAGCAATTATGGCAACAAGTAGATTGACAATAGAGAAACATAAAATCCGTTCTAACATAAAAATTCTAAAATAAAAATGTTCCATTGCATGTACATAAAAATATAAACAAAAGTATTAATATTTGAATCGAATTGCAATCGTCGATCATCACCAAAACCAAATGATTGTGAACGATAATTCACACATATTTGGAAAGACCACGTATAATTTGCAAATTTCTCAGGGAACATTTCGCCAGAACGTTTTCTCAGAGTGGTTCGTTTTCATTAGCACACGGAATTAGAGAACGTCGCTGAAGAAAATTGCTCGGCCAAGCACTCGTTAACAAGCCGTTCTCAAATCTCACGTTTCTATTTCTACGTTCGACGGCAACAAAGAAATCACACTTTGGCAAAAATGCAGCGACAAATTGGCCGCTCATCGATTTCTCGTTAATTAGTAAGGAAGCCTAACGAACCTCCTTCGTTTACTACTAGAAGCTCGTTAGCCTCTCACGAAAAGAGACATTAATGCGAAAACGGTAAGAGTCACACGAGAGTCGAACCGCTGACCGATTATCTGGCTCGCAGTAGTAACCGCCCATCGATGATCAGACGTACGATTAATACTTTTACTGGCTTCCTCGCGACATATCGACACTCTGATAGTTTTGAATTACAGTAGAATTGCAGTAAAATAGGAATACATACAAAGGAAATTAAACAAGGAATAATAATCATGATGATGATGATGATAATAACAATAATAATAATACGAATAATACAAGGAAATTAAATTTGTTGTTCTCTTTACTTTTCTCTTTACTTTTTCGTTCTTTAGATATATTTTTTTCTTTTGTAACATTTCATTTATCAAAAGCGTGAAATGTATAAAATTACACGTTGGAACCGAATGAAACCAAATATTTAACTCTTGTTTGATATTACTGTGCTATAAGTAAACAATTTAGGATAACCAATTTAGGATTATAAAATCTCATTTTTCGATTAACTACGAGTTCATGTATCTAAGATGGGAATTAATGCCAGTATATGTTGAGAAATTATTAATTGAAGAGATACTTTAACTTTAATTTTGTAAAATCATATTGTCCTTGACATTTAAGATACTAAACTGTACCGCATTATCAAATCACATCGTAATGATCCTCGTCCTTCTCGTATACATGTATACGTATGTATTAACTATTCATACTCTGACGGTGCTCCCGTTTTAGATAAACGTTTATATCACTTCAATGTGACAACAATTTTTCATGGTACTCAAAAATACATTTGTGAGTCGCTGGAGCATAACAGAAGAACATTCATACGTTCTTGCCTCCCCTGGTTCCTTTTCGTCACGCTTGCGAGTCTATCTAGTACTTATGAATGCTTCGAATATAACATAAATATTGAATTATACAGCATATCAAAAATAATATAAACATTTAATTAACCTTCGAAATTCGAACCTTTCGAGAACGCTTGAAAATTTTATTGTTAGGTGGCTATTAACGCTAAAACCTAGCGCAGGTCAAGTATGTGACTCGACTTTACGTACAACATTAGTAAAATAATATAATATATAATAATATAATATATAATAATATAATATAAAATAATATAATATATAATAATATAATATAAAATAATATAATATAAAATAATATAATATAAAATAATATAATATATAATAAAGGTTTATTTACAATATTTGTGAAATAACGTAACACAACATAAGTAAATGATCAAGAAAAACTAGAGGATTTGAGTTTCGAATGAAGAAAAGCGGAAGAGACAGTATGGAATTAATATGCAGGACTGAGTGTGCGTTAGAATCGATCTTACCTTAGTTGAATTTGAGTCAAAAATATACGCACTTTGGCCTATCGGTCTTGATTGTCTAACCTTCAAACAATATTTCCTTAAAAATAAAGATATTTCACAATTATTACAGCGAATGCGCTGACTACTGGCAACGGTGTCGAAGGATTAAAAAAAAAAACTCGGGAGTAACTTAATCTCGAGCGTGAAGAAGCGAGGCTAAACGAACTAAACGAACTTTCTCTCTGCTAAATGACGAATAGTGGCGCTGTTCGATTCTTCGCGAGGAAAACGATTTAGCAAAGGGAACGAAAGTAAAGTCTCGGGGCAGAAAGTCGTAAACCTCGTAACCGCGAATCCTGGCGCAAATGTGCTCTCGGACCGAGAGACAACTAAGAGCACGACACAGCGTCCCCGGCAACCCTCAAAGACGAACGAACTTGCTCCACCTAACTCTTCGCTACCTAATAACCCAACTCGCGGCAACTTCATAAATCCGCTCGGGCTCTCGCACGAATCATCGCGAGACGCGCATCTCCCTGATTAATCTCGAAAGTAGGTGTAATCCGATTCAGTTTCGGCTCGATTACGAAACGACGACCAGAGGATTAAACGAGGCGACAGCGGCTTGAAAGAATCGCGCGAGGACCGATGAAAATTTGATCGATCAGAGATGAAGTTTCGCGAAGAAACGTGGGCTGAGAAGAAATGGTGCATTAGTCGTGTGTTATAGTCGTTCGATGAGAGGAGAAGGACGGCGTGGTGTTGGCAAGAACGACACGAGAGCTGCGGTTTCTGCCAAATTATGATAATATCACTTAGAATCACGGCCGGGTCCCGATGAAATTTCACTTAGGTCGACAATTCGCAGGATCGGCGCATACGGGGAACGTTCTCTAATGCTTAGCTCGTTCCAGGAACTAACCGACTTAATCTACAAACGAGCCATTTCAACTTCCCTCCAATTTCTTTCTCCCCTTTATTTCCCTCGCCCATTTCATTTCCCCCTTTTTCTTCAAGCTCCGCGCAGCTTTCGGCTGGTCTTTGACGATGTTTTAAATTACTATAATTTCATAAGAAGAAAAAAAAAAAAAAAATATATATATATATATATACACATGTAACAATGCATTTGGACTCGTTTTGAATTATACGGTTTCTGAGTTCGTCTCTTGTCGAGGACAAGATGAAGATTGTAAAAATCATTTCCAGAAGCTTATTTAAAAATATTTCCCTTTCTTTTCATTTATTTGTTTTGGTATAAAATAACGAAAATTACACTCCGTATTTCTGTTTTTTACCAGACGTTCCGTTTTACGTACACACGCGATAGGTACATGAACCAGAGAAGAGACAATATTATGCAAAGTGAAGGAAATGGTATACATTTACACAGTGAAAAGAAAATAAGGAAACGTTGCCAATATGAAGAAATTTACACTGCAATATCTTGGAAATGAAAGCGCGCGCGACATGCTTTCTCTTGCAATCGTATATTTTTAAAACTTGTTTGAAACTTCGTTAATATAATGTCTCGCTATTGTGTCGACAAAATTTCACAACATTTCATATAATGCACGTATAATATTAATATTATAAATACTATAATACATTTGTTATATAGTTTAATAAAACATTAATTTTGTAAATTAAAATTTAATTTTTAAAATAATTATATAACTAATATAATAATTATATTATAATTATTATATAATTAAAGAATATATTATTATTATTATTTTTTTTTTTTTTATTATATTTATTAAAAGTTATTATTATTTAAGATTTTTAATTACAATGGAGTTTTTGCATATAATTTTTATTTTTTATATAATTATATATATATATAGTTTATGATTATTTTTTATATTTTTAATATTTATGGTATGTGAAAGAATTTTAGGTTTATTATTATTAATTAGAATAAATTATGAATATGGTCATCAAAAGATAAAATTTTTAAATTTAATTTTTTAAAGTGATAGAATTAATTTTAATAATTTATTTAATAATAATAATTTATTTTTTTGATTGTATTATTTTAAGAAATTTAATTTATTTATTAATAATTATATTTTTTTTTAATTTTAATATTATAAATTAATATTATAAATACTATAAATACATAATTAGATAATAAGTTTTCGATCAGTGTCCGATTTAGATGTTTGATATTTTCTAATTCATTTCTATCAGGAATTCTTAGTCGATTATATATGTAATTTCTCGTTTACAATTTCGTTTACAATCGAAATTTACCATCTTTCATTAACGTTAATTGATTAGAAACTTTAAACAACAAAATTGCACAAGCAATATAAAAGAGTATTACATTATAAAATATCCAAAGCGAAATGCTTTCTGCGACATTTTCAAACACAATGCAAACTTCCGCAAACATCCGCGGCCAAGTTAGAACGAAATATTAGCGTACCGAACAATCAACAAACACAAAGTTTCAATCAATCGCAATCCGCGAATTATCCCGCGTTACGTAACGCAGAATAGACATATTACTCGCGGAATATTCCACGTCGCAATGCAAATGGGTTAATTCATCGGCGCAAGAACAAACGATGCTATATCTCGTACACATATTACGCATCTCCCAATAGACGTATCCAAGCAATAAGCGTTTCAAGATGCACGTATCTCCGTGTGAAACCGCCCTTTGCCCCAGCTGCTAGCATTTTGCCGGAGCGTGTGACGCGTTACTCCTTCGCCGGTAATAAGCCCCGCGGGCCGTCAGACATATTAAATGCATAAATACGCCGCGAGACGTCGAAATAAAGCGCGGCGAAACGGCTGGCGAAATTTCACGTCCTCTTGTCTCTCCGCGCCCGGTTTCCTATTTTTCTTATCGAGCGCCTCCGCGCTCTTCTTCTTTGTGCGTCTGCCGGTACAGAAAGAGTTTCCGGGCGAATTTAAAGCGCGGAACTACCAGGGATCAAGCAAAGAGAGGTAATAGAGAGAGAGAGAGAGAGAAACAGCAAGGAAAGATGTCCACTGGAGAGTAAGACTGTCGCCAGTTGCTCTCGAGTATATTTCTCGCAAATGGATACTGTTCTGACAGTTACTGTCCGAGAGCATCGCTCAACTGTCCGAGAGTCGACGTGTCGCGATCTGTTCGCAAATGGACACAATATTATATACTGCTCTCGGAGCGTTGCTCTCAGAATTCGAAACGGTCTCGAAATCCTGAGAGGACTCTCGTGCGAGCAGAACAATGAATAATATAAAAAAAGTGTGATCGAAAAGTGAAATTATTGAACTGATTTCTTTCAATTTAAATTATCATATGATAATTCTATAATTAAATATTTTGTAATAATTAAATAATTATTAATTTAAATTATTACGCAACAATTATATAATTAAATGTTTTATAATAATTAAATAATTACTAATTTAGATTGTTACATAACAATTATATAATTAAATATTTTGTAATAATTAAATAATTATTAATTTAAATTATTATATAACATTAGTTTATAATAATTAAATAATCATTAATTTAAATTATTGTATAACAATTATATAATTAAATATTTTATAATAATTAAATAATTATTAATTTAAATTACTATATAAAAATTATATTGTATATAATATAATTTAAATTATAATTTAAATATTATTATTATATAGCAATTTATATTTAATTTAATTATTTATATATAATATAATTATTTAGTAATTTAAATATTATTATTATATAGTAATTATATAGTAATTATTATAGTAATTATATAGTAATTATTATAGTAATTATGTAGTAATTTAAATATTATATATAAATATAAATATTGTACAATATTTAATTTGATTATATAATATAATCATTATATATTAATTTAAATATTATATATAAATATGAACATTATATAAATATTATATAATAATTTAGATATTATATATGAATATTATATAATATTATATAATATTTTATTACATTAAATATTATATAATAATTTAAATTATCAAACTCTTCTTTTTATGTTGATTTTTCTTTTTTCTTAAAATATTATGGGCAACACATTTTTTGCACCTCCATGACAGCGATGTCACTGTTCACGCTCGTGTTTCGAACTAAACACCACATTGAGTACGACCAGAGAGAGAGAGACAATGAACTCTCAAACGAACACAACGTTTGAGAGTACTCTCGCGAGAAACTCTCTAACACAAGGGTTAAGGATCATCGCGTAGTTTTGAGGCGCGGATATTAAAAGCCGAGCTCGACGACGCGAATTTTTCGATTTGCAAATTAAATTTTTTTCTACCTTTTTCAGCCCTACACTAATTTTCCGGCTGTTTTGTCTTTTGTCGCGTTCGCTCCTGCGAGTTCCAATTACACGGACGTTCCTTTCTTGCCACTGACTGTGCAACCGTTGCACACCTCAACTCCGTGTTCCACTTTTTCTTTTTCTTTTTTTTTTTTTTTT
>NW_025109428.1:327486-406267 GCF_011392965.1 Frieseomelitta varia
TTTTTTTCACATCCTATCTCCGACACGTCCTATCATCGATCTCGGCCTCTTCCCCGTTTTCGTTCGTTTCCGAAAACTAGCCTCGAGGCGGCAATAACGAAGCGACGAGAAAAACACGCCGCTTTGAGCGTCAACTGCAAGTGCCAACTGGATAAGATTATTTCCCTGTGAACGTTCGGCTCGCGCGGCGTTTCCATTGACAGGGAACAACTTTGTCTCGCGATCTCATTAAGGATATCAAATCGCGTTCGTCGTCAGTTCGTTTACACGTGTTCGGAAGCCAATGTTCGCACATCTCTCACAGGGATTTCATTTCAATTTTTTGATTAAAACGAAAAAAAAGAGAGAGAGAGAGAGAGAGAGAGAAAAGATATATAATACATAGATGAAAGTTTATGAATAATTGATTTCGTTTCACAATTCGTCTGGCATTACAATTGCTTTAAACGTTTAACATCCAATGCTGTTAGAACGCGATCCGATCCCGTTTGGTTTTTCAAAATTAAAATACAAGGATAATTGTGCAATTTTTCCCCGATCCCAGAGAATAAACTAATCGGTTCATTTCCCAAACCAGTGGATAAATGTTTCATGAAGTAAATAAAAATAACATCCTCTGTATGCGTCTTTGTTATTTGCTTTACATTTTTTAACGAAATTCATTGACAATTCGACAAGGTTCGAGGAAAATGATGTAAAAGGAAACGAAAGAAGTAAATTAACGTTGAACAGGAATTCTCAAGAACAGCCGTAGAGCAATATTTTGAAATAATATTTGGCGAGTAACGCGACAATTGTTATATTATAGTTTCTCGACGATGTTTAGAGTGCGATGAGCAGCAAGCACGGGGGGGGGGGGGAGGGGGGGGGAGAAAAATGAGCAATCGGCGGAGAGTCTTGGTTTAATTTCCGGCGAGACAGGCGCGAGACGAGGGAAAGTTTTTGCTCCGGACGAAACGGACGAAGCTGGAGTGTTCCGGGGCACGCTGTCAGGATCAGCAAGTACATCAAAATTGTGGACAGAACGGCGAACAAAAAAGTTGTTGCTCGCGCCCGCCTGACTCTGACACAGTTTTTCAACTAGCCAGAGCGACCGGCCACGCTCCTCTGCATAGCGGTGTCGCTCCTACTTCCTTTTTCTCCTCCGCCGTTTTGTTTCGAACGAAAATTTTCGCTCGGCGGAACTGTCCTTTGCGCGGAAAATCCGCAGGGGTAAATTTCGCGTGCCGCAAATAATAATAATAATAATAATAATAGCTTTATATAACGCTCGATCCCGAGCAATAATCGGACCAATAACCGTGTACAAAAAAAAATATACAGGGTGTCATGCAACTGGTGGTACAAGCGGGAAGGTGAAAAACTGAATAGAAAGTATGGAATAAAATTTTTTCGCACGATGCTTTGTTTCCGAGGAAAATAGCTTTGAATGTTGTATCGTGTACGCGTGCACTTGATCAAGATTCAATTCAACGGATTTGATTCTCATGACTATTATTTATATATCATATATATTTTATAATAAATGTGAATATATAAATAACTATAGTAACAATTTAAAATTAATAAAATCATTTGTAATTAAAGATAATGAAAATGAATTTTTTTTAAATGAAATTTGTACCTTTTTTATCGGGGTTAATTAATTAATTTTAATAATTTAATTAAATCTCGAGAATAAATGATCTAAATATATATAAATATATATGTTATTGTTTTTGTTAAATAAAAAAATAAATATATATTTAGAAATTAAATGTTTATCGTATTTATTGATATCTAGTTCTTTTTTTAAATAAATTTAATTATATATAAATAAAATATATATTATATATAGTCATTTTAGATCACTTTGGTAACTCTGGTTAGTGTTAAACATCCCTACGATGTAAGAAGAAATGGCAATGAACAACTACTAAAAGGATTGAAACGCTAATTCATCAGCGAAGATAGATTGAAAGATGAAACAATGAATAATTGATGAATAAAGATGGGTAAAGTATATGAGAAATGGTTAGAAGAAAAAGTATAAAGTATAGTTTACAGAAAGATTGATTAAATTATTTCAGCTCGATTTTTAGAATTAAAGACATAAGAAAAGTTATGAAAATTCTATCACATCGACACACATCGAGTGTGTTCAAGAAACTTTTTGTTCCTTTGGAGTTTCAAACTTCAAAATTTGCTATTCAGATAATTTTGTCGAGTGTGTTCAAGAAACTTTTTGTTCCTTTGGAGTTTCAAAATTGAAAATTTGCTATTCAGATAATTTTGAATCTGTAAGATTCTGAAGACAAAATTGCAAAATTCCGGGTGAAATTGTACTCGAAATCTAGAAATTTATCTGCAAACAAGGCGAAATTCGTAACAATTTTTATGCTCGTAACAGATTATTAAAAGAGTGCAAAAGTGTGAGATATTGTTTTTCTGTTTAAACTTAAATAATTATAGAAAACGTGTTTCAAGCGTTCAACCTTTAAATCTATGCGGACAATTGTATCAATTATATTCTGCGTCGTTCGTCGTATTTTAATTACACTCTTATTGCAAAGAAAGTATAATTTCAGTATGAGAATATTCAACCTTGTCGCTCTACAGACCACCGCGCAGCTCCCTACATTCCACTCTCCCCGAATTATAAATTTATCGAGCACGTTCGCTCGTATTTAATCAATCCACGTGTACACGCGTTCGATTAGAAAATTACACGACGCGGAGAACGATTCGATTCAAACCGACTGCCGGAAACGTTTCACAAGCAGATGGCAAGAAAAGAAAAGAAAAGAAAGGAAAAGAGAAGAACGTGCTAGAAAGTAGAAGAAATAACGATGATTATTCAAGCGGGTTTCGCAGGATGGAGTCTGGTCGCACGGTAAATTTACGTCTCGAGGCAAGTTTCTTGGTCCTGCGGAAATCAGCGGAAAGTTGGGGGAGGAAAATCTTTGGCGGTGCGCGGTCGCCCTCCACTGTATTTATCTCCGCGGGCCGTAAAGTCGAAGAAGTTGCGAGGCGATCAAAATCTTTCTTAACGGCGAAACGAAGGTCGGCGTGGCGCCCCGTTAACGAGCACAACCACCGAGAGAGAGAGAGAAAGAGAGAGAGGGTGGAGGGGCGAAAGTTTCGAAAAGTCGGAAACGAAGATTCTCCCGCGAACGTTAATCGACTCGCTTCAAAAGATTCAACTCGCCGACCGCGAACTTGCCGGGAACGCGTAGACACCGGGTAACGAACGGTTTAACGGTCGCGAACAATGGCAGATAATTACAGGCCGGTAACGAGGAATGGCTACGCTTGTGCCTCGTGCCGCCACGTTATCCAACGTTCCCTCTCACCCTGGCGTTCGCGTCAGCGCGCGCGCGGGCCGAGGCGGAGCGTTTAATTAATGCTCGGTTATTTTCCCCGTTTGCCAGCCGGCGCGCGGTCGCAATCTCGTCATCTAATTAATAACGAGCCAAGACCTCCGACGCTGTGAAAGGCATCTGTCAACTCGATCTACGAATGCCAACTACCGCCAACCATCGTGTCCGCGAACGTATGATTTTATTTTATTTTATTTGTTGTTTCTTTTTTTTTTTTTCCTTTGTTTTCTTTTCGTTTCACCTCGATCCGCAGCTTGGAGACTTGATCCGGAAGCCTCCCATTTCAAAACTTTCAGCTGGAAACTGGAAATTTGCTTTGTTAAATTTTGAATTTAAGCTCTGCTGTCGCCGTTTCGCTCTTCAGCCCTTTCACGTGCGAATTAAATGAAATTCCACGTGATCAAAGAGGTGACGTTTGTTGTTTCCTTTTTTGTTTTTCAACGTTTGCGTGTATTTAACAAACGTCACGATCTTGTCACGTCAAACATGTAGAAAAATATTTTTTTTTTTTTGTATCCTTATTGCATGCGTGTTAAACTGCGAACGTCTCAAGAGACGTTATTGCACATCAAAGAGTTAAATTTCCCCTCTACCCGTTAACACTCATTATTGTATAGATTATTGTATATTTTTACATATTATATCTAAGATAGATATTCTACAGATTCACTTATAACAGATAACACTCATTATTGTATAGATTATTGTATATTTTTACATATATTATATATATTTTATTATTTATATAAATATTATTATCTATATTTTTACATATTATATCTAAGATAGATATTCTACAGATTCACTTATAACAGATAACATTCATTATTGTATAGATTATTGTATATTTTTACATATATTATATATATTTTATTATTTATATAAATATTATTATCTATATATTATATATAGATTATATATTATATATATTTTATTATTTATATATATATTATATATATTATTATTATTTATATTTTTACATCTAAGATAGATATTGTACAGATTCTTTCTATCTATTACTGTCTTCTACCCTAACTGATCTATCTTCATTATTTTCATCTGTTACTGTAACTTCAACATTTATCTATTTTCATTTAATTCATCTCGTTTACCTATCACTGGTATTATTATTCTATGTACTCTTTCATCTTGGTTTCTTTATTCAATTCTTTTTCTCTTTTCCTTTTTCGTATAATGCCTCCGTTTAAAACCTCGACGCTTTCTTCTATCTCTCTCCGAGAGATTTTCCCCGTTTACTCGAACGAACAAATAAATAAATTGCAAAGTATTAAAGAAAAGTACTGTTGACAACTTGAAAAAGAAACTTTCACGACGCCAATTCGTAGCTGGAGACCTCGGCAAAATCACATTTCAGAATTGTCGAGGGAATTTTCTGATGCATACTTGTGAAATTGTTAACCTCTTAACTGGGTCATTTTTTAACCAAAATTTTCTACATCTAATTAGATTACTGGATTAAATATATTGATTTTCACCAATCCTTTACACGTGCGACTATAAAAAAAAATTAACATCATCAGTAATGATAACGGTGGCATCAATTCAGAGATCCGATTATACTTGGAGATTAGGAATCCAAGTGACGAGTTACTCTTCTTCCAGTTAAGAGGTCGAGTCTCTACCCGTTCAAAACACCGCTTGACATTTATCGACGTTTTCAGTGAAACCATTGAAAGTCGAAATTATGGGGAAGGACAAGATTCTATCGGCGGGGAAGAAGTACGAGACCAGATGTCAGAGCACCGGGTCGAGACCGCCGGCTGTTCTGACTTGGTGGAAGGCTTCCAAACAACTCAAGAAGACAAGTGAAAACGTGAGTAAAAGAAAAGATAATAATTATCACGGTGCAGTTATAATATTACGAAACGCTTGAGGTGAAACAGAAACATCATGAACGACGATTATGAATGAAACAGAAAGGGAGAGAAATCTTTTTGTTACTCGAAGTGGAACAGCCATTGTCCATATTCGGCCATAATTATATTCCTCCGTTCTCTGGTTTAAACTTTACAAAGAAACCCGTTATATAAACGTAGAATTATTTCTGATTTATTTAAACTATTGAACAGTAATTTCTACGTGTCCTGATATCCTGAAGGACATACTGTGAGGTTTCATCCACTCACAGATCTCAAAATCAATTGGACAAACATATCAACACTTGATAAATACATCATGTGATGACATGTACTAAGAACAATGATAATATAAATTTACATGCCTGTTCGTTTAATTCTTTCGAGCAAATTATTCTTCTTGCCACAACGCTCGAATCTGAGTAAGTCAGAACAAACTGAACATCTCTCGTTCATAAAATTGACATTTATCACCGGAAAGAGAAACTCGTTTTTTGTAATATATTTAATAAAACGGACTTTTTGTTCTAAATTTTTATTCTAATCGAATCTTCTCTTTTTGATATTTTCCCCTCGATATTTTCATATATATTTCATTTCCTGTTTCTTTGATTTCGCTTTCGTTAAGTATCATTTGCATCAGAAAGCATCAAAAGTCTGATAAATTTATTTATTATCGGTAAAATGGTGGTAAAGTTACCCAGTTTCACATTTATTTCATTTCCCGTCTCTCCTGTCTATTTCTCGTTTCGCTATTTAATTTCCATCCACTTTTATTAAATATCCCTGGCATCAAGAAGCTACCGTTCGACAAATTTATTTATTATCAGCAGAATCGCGAGGAAGTTGCAGCACGAAACGAAACGAGACGGTTTTCGATATTCCCTCTACTTTTCTACTTCCATCGGATCGATGCTCACCTTCTCAATCTCTCCGGCGGAATCGCGTTCACGAACTTTAGCGGTACGAAAATAACGACATCTCGATAACGATATATTCCGCAGTAATTAAAAACAGGAGGAGGACAAGACTTTAGACGACGAGGCGCAGAAAAACGTTTCGAAAAAAATAAATTCACCTCTCCTGACTTGATTCGTTTTTCCTTACATTGCCTCCGTCGTATCACGTTTCTCCACGTTTTTCTCGTTTCCACGAGCTCGCCCCTTATTGGCCGTCCAATTTATTACTTCTCCGTTCTGACAGCGACACGCCAAATTCAAGCATCCGCCACATTTGCAACCAAATTGAGAAATCGTGTTGCCGCCAGGGGGGAAATGTAAAGAGAAGGAGAAAAGGAAAAGTAGAGAAAGAAATAGCTCGATCGGTGTTTAATTGGTAATTCATAGACCAACGCGTTGGCTCGTTTAACGTTGCCTCGCCTCTTTTATTCGAGGTCATTACGATCGCCTGCCACCAGCCATCCTTATCGGTGGATACTGCATTGGACATCATCGCGCAACAGTTGAAACGACGCCAATTCGATAGCCGTTTAACGACCATTGTCAAACAAACGTGTTTTTCCCTTCCTATCTTGCGATCCAATAATAATCCCCTCTGCTTATCGTTCCTCGTAACCCACCCTGGCTTAAGAACTTTTTATGACAAGGGTGGAAAATGGAGGTAGCTATTTCACGGATACTGAGACACTCGGGTACGCGTGTAATTCGTGTATCCGCGCTTTAATCCTTCGTGGTCAATGTTTATTGCGGTTTATTGTGATTAAAGCTATATTGAATCGCTCGAGAAAGTATTTCCATGTAATTTTAAGCAGGCAAATTCGAGAGCAATCTCGGCATTGCAATCGGTACACAAATCTAACAAAAAAACAGAAAAGACTGAAACACTATGTAACTGGCTGCAGAAAGATACTTGACTGTATGTCATTTTAGAGAAAAGATTTTGTTCAATAACAAACTTTATGTGTTAGAAAAGGAAATATCAAATAACTGTAAGAAGCATTTTACAGTGTGTCAAGAAAATCTGAGTTTAGCAGAAAATAATTTGGTGGAATAAAAATTCTTTTTGAAAATTTTTGCTCATTATCTTCTTAATATCTCCTATAGATCCTACTCTTATTTGTTCGAATAATAAGAGACAGTACACAAGGATAATAAAAGTTGATCAATTACGAGTTTGTATATAAAACAGCATAAGAAGCATTTTACAGTGTGTCAAGAAAATCTGAGTTTAGCAGAAAATAATTTGGCGGAATAAAACTTCTTTTTGAAAATTTTTGTTTATTATCTTCCTAATATCTCCTATAGATCCTACTCTTATTTGTTCGAATAATAAGAGACAGTACACAAGGATAATAAAAGTTGATCAATTACGAGTTTGTATATAAAACAGCATAAGAAGCATTTTACAGTGTGTCAAGAAAATCTGAGTTTAGCAGAAAATAATTTGGCGGAATAAAACTTCTTTTTGAAAATTTTTGTTTATTATCTTCCTAATATCTCCTATAGATCCTACTCTTATTTGTTCGAATAATAAGAGACAGTACACAAGGATAATAAAAGTTGATCAATTACGAGTTTGTATATCTGAAACTCAACACATTAGCTGGTTCATAGAAACGATGATCAGATAAACAAAGTTCTTAATAAACATTCTAAAACACGAACTGTTTGTTTACAAAGAATTGCTTTACTAGTTTTATCACGTTGAAAAAGGTACTCATTTCCGACAATTCATGTCGCATACGTGTCAATTTGTTCGTCAATCGTTACAATATATTTTTTACTATTTAATTTTTCTGTAATAAATTTTATTTCCATCTTACCGTAGTCGACGACTCAGAAATTGTTGCTCCTTTCGTAAATCGTCATAATAGTAGTGGAATAGGAGTCATGTTCGTCTAAGTTTCTCTTCTCATCGGTGAATATGATTCTTCGCCGTTTCCTATTCGTGTGAACGTGTTTCTCGTTCAAAGGTTTCGTTGCAATTTTCGTCGTTTCAGATGTTCGTGATTCTTCAAAAGACATCGAACATTCCTAACATTTGTCATAACTCTAGCTTTCTCTGCAATGTATCTCGCAGTATAGCTTGAATTTGACGCTACACGTGTTACACCATGTTTATGAACTATTAAACACGAACTATTAAACACTGTGATCGTCAGACAATTTTTTCTTTTTTCACAATTATCGGAATCTTTTGGTAAATTCATCATCACTTTACGACTTTTATTAACTGTTTTCGCCATTTCTGTCACAGAATAATGTTCTTCGTTCAGCTTCAACATCACGTGTATTTCAGCTCTTTCTCGCGACCCATTTTTACAAATGTTAATACGCACTTAACTGACCATATTTCACACGAATGTTACGCTTTCGATAGCTCCGGTACGACTGAGGGGTGTAAATGTTAAGACTTGTCCAAATTTATCTACCTCGCGGCTGTGGGCAATATTTACATTTTTCGTTTTTGTATTTCCAAGAGATTGCGTTTCTCGGTAATGGCGTTCAACATACTGCATGTACATCGATACTCAAGGATACTGATGTAACAACAATCTACGCAATCTCTGTAGTTTACGATACATGACATAAGAAAATACAGAGTGTGCCATCTTTAACTTATCCAGAGTGTAGCACAAGAATGTTCTAATCGTTTGTAACAATTAATGATAATATTTCGAGGTTTTTATTATACATCTTTCCAACACCAGGCATACGTGATTTATAACAAATTTCTTCTTTTTTAATGTGATCGATCACTGATAATTGATAACTGTTAAATTCACACGAAGAAACGAAATTTCACACGCGCACCTAAATCTAATAATTACACGTTTAGAAACACGAATTACAGGATAATACGCGCTACACTGATTCCACGTGTGTACACGTGTCCTTTCAGTACACCGTAAATTCTATTAGAAAAGTGGGACGAATTTCGATCTCGACAGGTTGAAGCTTATGACAGTGGTTGTTCCCAGTCTAAATAGAGAAAACGAAAAAGAAAATGGTGAAGCGAAGGCTAGACCCTCCCGGAAGTTGAGCCCCGACGGATCAAACGCGTAACGAGAAACGTAACTCGGGGAAACTTACTGGGGCCAGTGGCCGGTATTTCCTGCAAGATTAGACGACTCGTTGGCTATTGCTCTCGATAAAATTAACCGCGGGGAACCCATGATGGGTTGACTAACTGGGTTTCCGGCAAAAAAAGTGTAACGATATTACCCGGCCCCGTAGACAGGATAGTTAATCAGAGAGATTGGAACATCAAACAATCCTGTCTATCCGCGCGCTGGCTCTCGCTCGGCAATTTAATAACTCGAAACTATAGCCTGCCTATAGTACGCCTATATAAAGCGGAGCGACAAAACGACGATCTAAACTTTAGTTGCCAAAAATCAATTACACGTTGCTCTGCGATGAAACGTGGCTATGGGGAGGAGGAGATCTCGCGCGAAAATTGCCGGCAAAACATCGTTGTCGGAAACGTTGGGAAATTTTCTCGGACTGAGATGGCGAGATGATGGAGAGAGGACGGTGATGCGTGTTTGTTTCACGAAATCTTTTGAATCTTCCCAAGCACATGTTTCAAAGCTTTATTCAAGTTGTTGAGTAATTTTGTTAAAATCGAAAACTTTATACTGATAGTTGTAGCAGGATCGTATTTACGCTTTGTGGTATTGTGCTATATATATATATATATATATATATATATATATATATATCGATGATACATAATATTAAGAGACTATTGACACTAATAATTTATTTCCTAATGGATGATAAAAATGTATGTATCTTTCTTCAATATTTGTTCAAGTCGGTCTGAAAGTTACATGAAGAATAATTTAAATCATAATTTAATATGAAACACGAAAGTGGAATAAATAAATTAATAAATCGTTGATGAAAGTGTATTGATTGTGCTCGATTTTATTTTTGAATGAATATACCAACTTTTGACAGATTTATAATAAATTTAAAAAATTAAATAATAAAAAATTTATATTAAATATAAATTATTAAATATTATATTAAATATTTACAAAATTCAATTATTATTAAATATTATTAGATATTAAGAAATTATTAAAATTAAATTATTAAATATTAAATATTAAAAAATTATTAAAATTAAATTATTAAATATTAAATATTAAAAAATTATTAAAATTAAATTATTAAATATTAAATATTAAAAAATTATTAAAATTAAATTATTAAATATTAAATATTAAAAAATTATTAAAATTAAATTATTAAATATTAAATATTAAAAAATTATTAAAATTAAATTATTAAATATTAAATATTAAAAAATTATTAAAATTAAATTATTAAATATTATATTAAATATTTAAAAATTTATATTAAATATTACCTGATATCACATCAATATATGATATTAAACGAGACGTGTCTACAACACAACGAAGTTCTGCAGAATATCTAATTTGATTAACAGTACAATTGCCCGTTTCATTCTGTGGTGTTTCTGTAATCAACTCAGAAAAGTACAAGTATAAATATAATACTGATGCACTACTCGAATCATTGTTTCTCGAGTCTATAATTTTTTGTACACTTTTAAATATTCTCTTTGAGAAATACTAATTTAGCGCAACCAAAAACGCTAATAAAAATGTGAAAATCTATTCCTTTGCAGTTAATTACGCTAATGTCTAGCATTTCACTAATTATTACTAGTTACCACTATGACCATTTGACGTTTACTATGTTACACGACAAAATTGCATTACGACGTCTCACATGAAATTATATTTCCCGTTTACCATTATTGCTTTCTCGACGAAATGCTAAAATGCAACAAACGGAATTCACCGTGAAACTAAACGTACAGAGCCATCAACGCTTGAACTATAAAGAAAATTCGAACCTGCACACCGTGTATGACTCTTCGCTCGTGGCTAATGAATTTTAATGCAAAGGACACGGGAAGGATTCAATTTCTCCGTTCAAAAATGAGCTTCAGCTCGGAGATGATCGACGAATCTCACCACGGATTACCTACGCGAGATGATGGGACACGGATCGATTTTCATTAAGAAAATATCCG
This sequence comes from Frieseomelitta varia, assembly GCF_011392965.1. NCBI lineage: Eukaryota > Metazoa > Arthropoda > Insecta > Hymenoptera > Apidae > Frieseomelitta > Frieseomelitta varia. Next base: position 338,759 of record NW_025109428.1, read on the forward strand.
CCAATGTTACCAAGTGGTTGGTAGGGAACCGCGGCATTTTTCCATGCAACTTTTCCGATCGCAAGTTACGTCCAATCGAGGCAAGTTGCGAACCCTCCCCGTCGAGAGTAAGAGAAACCAAACTCCGGAAGCTCGCGTAATCCTAGTCAGAGGCATACTTGTTCCCGGAAAGTGGCAAACAGTTGGACGGGACGTAATTGATGTTTAAGGGAATCGAACGTTTCCTTGAATCTTGGTTTCAGAATGGGATCAGTGGCTCGTCGGTCGGGTCGCGTTCTGCAAAGGGGTGAGTCTCGCTATTCAACCGAATGAGAAAACAGTAATACAAAGGAGAAACGGGAAGGGAGAAAAAAAATAGGCACAATGCCGCCGGGCGTGGTAGAATGGCGGTGCTTGCGTTGTATACTAACGCGGTTATACAGGGTGGGCCGGAATTCGTGGTACAACCGAGCAGGGGATGATTCTACGTCAAAAGATAAGAGAAAAATTCGGCTTTCGAGAAAATCGACTTTAAAGTTTGTTCTAATCTAATCTTTGTATACGAACATTATTTATTGCACGGTTAAAGCAGTACTGATAATTAATTATTTACTGAAAAAGAATCTCACCGAGATCTCCGGATCTCGCGCCTTTAGATTTTATTTTACGGGGTCATATCGAAGAATAAGTTTATAAAGAGACTGCTTCAAATATTACACGTTCGAAGTAAAAGATTATGGAGGAATTCGAGAAACTGAAAAAAACGATATCAGAGAGCTTACAGCTCTGTTCAGATATCATTAATTCGTCGAGCAAACTTGTGTATGCAGCAACGAGGAGGACATTTTCAACAATACTTGTAATAGTGTACTGTATTGTAGCATTAAAATATAGAAAGTAGGAATAAAAAAATTAATTATCAGTAGGAACACTTTGTACTGCTTTAACCGCACAATAAATAATGTTTTTAAACACTATCTCGTACGGAGACAGCCAAATCGTTCACAAAGATGAACAAACGTTAAAGTCGATTTTCTCGAAAACCGAGCCTTAGATAAAAAAATGTTATACCAAATTTTTTTTTTATCTTCCTCACCCTGTATACACGCATAACTCTCGATACGTTCTACGTTTCTTCTTTCTTTCTCTCTTTCTTTCTTTTGTGAATTAAATCTCTCGACGTTACGTCAATTTATTTTGTCACTCAGACAACGAAACATCATTGCTCGAGTAATATCTGTATCAGTGTCGTCATCGTCGATAATAATTCAGTTCTTCCAGCAGCTCAGACGTGACTGTTCTGGGAAATCTGTAGTTTAATCTTGCTGGATTCTTTCAACTCATTTTCAATCCATTTTTTTTTTTTTTTTTTTCAAATTAAACAGATATCTCGAGTTGAAACATTGGTCCTAATACTCGTGGTACTTTCTGTTCTGCTAAACTGAACGCAAGATTGAAATATAAATGTTCATATTTGCAAAGGTAATTTGCAGAAGTAGAGCAGAATATCTCATTTTCATCCAATTTAATTAAATACTGAAGGGCAGATGTAAAATATTTTGTCGTTGCCTCGCATAAATATTGTCACTGTGTGAGATAGACATTCCACCCATAGAATATAGAGTAAGTAGTTACGTGAGATGTTACGGCATCGTACAGTTGACATGGTTATAATGAAATAGGGTAACTGTCCCGTTTATGGGCTCTAATACTAAAGTAAATTGCACGAAAGAACTTATAAGAACGAAAAGAAATATTATATACTTCTCTTTCGTTTTATTTTACAAAAGTTGTTCCGTATAACTAAACCATACGCGTTCTTCTTTTTTATCTTCGTAAATTCATTTATGTAAATTATTTTGAAATCGCAGGCAAATGAGGAAAAGTATATAATTCTTCTTCCTTTTGTTTTTGCAACTTAAACTCAACCTTTATAGAGCAATACTGTTGAACAATCAGAAGAAAACTGAAACGTAGAGAATTCACTTTATTTGAATTCTGACGTAATGATTCTTTAGAAATTTTGTCAAACTGTTTCAACATGTGTCTGTTAGGATATCGTGAGTATACTTGACAGAACCTGAATGCCTATGACGATTTTTGATAGGAATACATATCGCATATATATCGTATGTAAAAATAATAAGAACGGTCACAATAATATTGTTTATAATTTAGAGCGAAAACATTTTTATATATTTCTAAATTTTCTTCAACGTAATTAAAAAAAAAAGAAACTTAAGCAAAAGATTGGTTTTTCTACATATCGATATAATTACTATTTTTCTTTGGATATTTTGTAGATTTTTGCACGTTACGTGCATTGTGTGTATTTACCTTCAAGTTTTCCATTAATGCGTAAAAATCTACAATCTATATTACAACGTAACATAGAAAAACACAAGTTTGTGGCAAATATATTTACCTAAGCCTAACCTAAAAACGGTTAAACGGTTAAAATGTTTTTTCTTCTTTTTTTTTTTTGCACTATTTTTATCGTATCCTTTTATTCGTAACATCATCATTATTATTATCGTGTTATTCTTTTACATTATTTTTATCGTAAAATCGATACTGAAACACGGAAACGGGGACAGGCACATTAATAGTTATCGTATCTCGCCGGCAGATAAGCAACGAAAGCCCTCGAAAATTTTCCGTTTCTCCCGCAGACTGACATAATTTCAACATTCTCGTTTTTTCGATCGCTTCGAAACAATTGTTAGCAACGTGCACGCCGCCGCCCCGTTTTCCTCTTCGGCGCGCAACGACGCGGCTGAAAGCATAAAGAGGAAATATAAAAAAAAGTATAGCGAGAGCGCGGGGAGCTCGTGTACGACCGATAAAACTCCAAACGCATAAAGATATTTTACCGCGGGTAAAAGGGGGGAAAAGCGAAAGGAAAAAGAAAACGAGAGAGAGAGAGAAGAAGGAAAAGCCAGTTGCGGTTCATTTTTCGCCCGCAATAAACGCGTAAATTATGGCGGGAAATAAATTGGGATCCGTATTATTCTAATTAAACGTGGTTGAGCACGCGTCGAAATAAATACATCGGCCGACTCGATACTTGTTTTCGTTTCCCTCTTTCGTTGCCCGGCGATAAACGATGGCTGACGGGTACGCACGTGTGGTGTTTGGAAACGACAAAGCGCTTAAAAATCGACGAAAAATCATTTGTTGTTCCTAAAGTAAACGTTCGCCTCCGCGCAGCAGTTAAAAGTCAAATATTTCCCTTCGAGCGATACCGTCGGCCGTATGTTTGGAATATTTATCCGTTCTTCAGCCTTGTAAAATACGCGAGTGATCATAATCAATATGATCGGCCAGCGGAGAGTACACACAGTGCGCGGTACAATTAATTCATCTCGCACAACTATCGTTTTGTTAATAATTTCCCATGCTCGATAACGTAACCCACCATTGGACTGTGATTGACCGTGCTCGGCTGCGATTTATCTAAATTCCAGATCAGATGTCGCGTTTATATTTACTTTCAACCCGGTTCGCTGTAACTCTAGCGACCGACAAAAAACAAAACTTTTGTGTTTCGATGTACGGTGATAAACAAATTATGGTGATAACAGAAAATCACAGTCTTCTCGATCTTCTTGTATATTCGATATCGATTACTCTCGATTGAAAATCGTTCGCGAACGATGAGAATTGACCACGCGCAAATGACCCCTCGCGAAAAATCGAATTTGTTCAGATTCATTTGCCGATTTCGATGATCTTTTGATGTAATATCGAGTTGAGAGTTGCTGTTTGTTGAACGATTATTATCATGAAAAAAAAAAAAAATTCCAAGTGGAATTGAGATTTAGAATTTTTTTGTAGGCAGTGCAGAAAATGTTCGTGCCCTTAACTTTGTTTTCAGTTTGGAATTTCGATGTATGCTTACAATTTTTTTTCTGGAATCGATTTGTTGTATAAAATAACTTTCTTCGTATACCGTGCATTTGTTTCAACGAGCCAGCTAGATTATGGTTATAAAACTGAATCAACGATTAATTTCACGTTATAAATGAAACATTTGCAATTTTGTGTTCAAATTAGCATCAACTGTGCAAAATGTTTCCGTAGCAAATGTGTATATCTTAATAACAATGAAGGCTGATTCGCACGAAATATGATTATTGTACTAATATAATACGCAATCTACGAAACTTCTTCAAACTTGATTTCCCCTTCAAACCAGCCCTCAGAACAAATTTTATTCTACATTCTGTTTTCTCCTTCTTCCACGAGGGATCATCTCGCGCCTGCTTCTAAATACGCGTAAGCGAATCGTCGTGCATCGAAATATGGCGGAAACATCATCATCGGATGAAACAAAGGGAATCGAATTTACCCCGGGGGGGGGGGGGGGGGGGAATTGCTCGCGTGTCAAAGGGATTCTCTGAAAAGGAAATTGCGTCACTTCAACTGGCATCGCGTCGCGTAGGAGCGTCTTTGATCAATCACCATTCGAAAAACTTCGCAACGAAATTATATACCAATTTCAACAATTTTTTTTCTTTTTTCAAAGAGACAATTATATACCAATTTTAACAATTTGTTTCGAAGAGACAATTGTATACCAATTTTAACAATTTTTCCTTCGAAGAGACAATTGTATAACAATTTTAACAATTTTTTTGACGAAGAGGCAGTTCCTACGCGACGTATCTGTAGCTCTGCTGTTGGAAAATCGATAAATGACGTCAGCCGCCGTGCCATAAAAGTTAGAACGCTAAAAATTCAGATCTCTCGTTTGATAGGCTTCTCGTCAACGTCATTCTTCTTCGCGATCGCGTTCGACTAATTTGTTCAGACGTCGAGGGCGAACGCGTGCTTTATCACGACGAATGAACAGTGATGAAATTGAATGAAAAAAATGATAAAATTCGATATTTAAGAGCGTTTGGAATTTCGATATTGCGTGTAGTAATTGCGTAATTTATTCTTCACTTGATCTCCATGATACAACGTCACTCGGGGAAATCCCAATCTTCACTCTTTCGAGCTATAGTCAATCGCACAAGTTTACATACATTTGTCGGATTTCAAATACTTCAGATGGAAGAAGGAAGGTTTCGAATGTGTTTCATGGGTTTTAATTAACTTGTCGATTAAGATTAGATTCCTCGAACATCGACAACGTTTCTTCGCATGAAAAAATATTAGAGTTTGTATTTTTTTAAATAGACAGGGTCCAAAATATATGGAAACGTTGTATATTTTTAGGCACTTTATACAATTCTGAAAGTTTAAATTAATCTAAAAAAAAAGAGAGAAACGTGTAAATTAATCGATAAAACGAATAAATCTTATTCTGGTAAGAAAATATTTTGTGTGCCTGTTATAATTGTATAATAATTCTTATAGTATATCTCTAATAGTATAAAACTTTGTTGTTATACTATTTTGACTAAGAAATAAATCAGTGCCTATGAAACGTTTAAAATTCTTATTATTCTTAAAACACTTCGATGATAGATAAGCTTAGCTCAGCTATAAGAAAATGCATGTGAGAAAGCGAAAAATTTTCGCCACATTATGTGTAACCAATCAAGGCCATTACAAGCATTAACATCGAAATAAACCTCTACAATTAAACTCTATAAAACTAAACTCTCACATACACAAAACTCTTTTTGGAACATTGTGATATTTTATGAATACTGCGAAGAAATCACAATAGGTAACATTTAACAAAAATGATGAAGCATAACTGTAAATCCATCTGTGATATTTCCATAAACAAAATTACAAAAAAGAATCTACCAACAGTGATCAACAAGCCGACAATTCAAAATACTTTTATAGAAATTTTCTAGATTTAAAACGGTGCATTCTTACAAAGTTGCTGCTCTTTATAAAAGTTTCTGTTCTTCGTTGCACCGTAAAAACTTTCTCCTGTTCTTCCTTTCGTTTCTCTGATACGTATCTCTGATACTCTGAATGATCATATTTATACTTTTGCCATCGTTGAAAAGTCAAACGAGAGAAAAAAGAGTGATTCGTGTAAAAAATCGAAAGATGAAAAAAGTGACGTTGCGAATAGGAAAGAAGATCGTAATTCATATATGTCGCTTCTGTCTCTATTCGAGAGGGACGAAAAATTAATACCGAACGTCAGAACTATATTCATAGTGTCTATATCCACAGAAAATCGGCAAGAGTTGCCGATGATTTATTATCGCGTCAATGTTATCAATATGCGTAGATTAATAGTTTCGTGGGTATGACAGACGGTTTGATAATAATTTACCAGGTGCGTTCGTGTAATTGCTATCGATCCATCTAGGAACATTTGGATTGATAGCGAAGCCATCAGTAACCGTCACTGAATCCACACGCGTATAATGATGTTCGAACAAATCTAACCGAGAGACGAACATTTTGGTCCCGCGGACAATTCGATTGTCGTGCGGCCAGCACGTACCGCCATTCCGACGTACTTTGGATAATTAATAATTCGTATTACACTTTTCGGAGATGAATATTAAAAGAGCGATGGAACAGAGTAGAATTCGAGTTTCTTTTCAACACACACTTTCCGCTGGATGTTTCAAACAGGATATTCCGATATTCGCACATAATGTTTTATAAATCCAATAACTGTCACTGTATATGAGAAATATTATTTAAATCTAAAATTACCATTATTTAAATATTGAGAAACATCATTTGAATCTAAAGTTACATAATCTTTATTTAAAATTTATTAAATCATTTATTTATCTACAATTTATTATATCATATATTTATTTAATGAAGTTTATTTATTCAACAGGTTTTTATTATTTTGATAGATATTTTTATTTATTTGTATTGATATTTGGACAACTGAAGTCACGTGTATTTGAAAGTGTCAAGATAGTTTAAATTATTCTAAATTTACTCGTGAAAGTTACCAGAAGTCCAAGAGTGTCAAACTTTCAATATATTTATTTAATGTTACTCTCTTTCAATCTTTCGTTATAAATGAGCCAACTATTTTAAACATCCTAGATTGTGCGTGTGTTGAAAAATAAAATCAAAAGAAAAAATAATTTATTTGAATTTAACACAACATTATGAAAATGACGCATTTTAGAAATTAAGAATAATATGGCCCTCTGACAAAAATCTTAAAATTATTCTTTAATTATTCTTAGTAACGTCAGAGATCAAAAGTGAACCAATCTTATTCTTTGTAAACCAAAAATTTGCAGCTCTTCACCAGATGAGCACTCGTTGCGTGTTCGCAATTCACAAACGTTTTATGGAATAACATCCATGATAAAATGTGTATATAAGCATCACGAGGAGCTACACGAGGAAAAATACCAGTATATTTATTCTGATTCAGAAAAATCTTTCATTGTGGAATATAACTGGCGAATAACTTTGAAAATTTTAAGTTCGTATTCGAAATATTATGAAAGGATAAACGATTTATAGTTTATATAATATATAATACTATAATAATACTATACTGCTGTATAATACTATAATAATACTATAATGTTATATAATACTATGATAATACTATAATGCTATATAATACTATAATAATACTATAATGCTATGTAATACTATGATAATACTATAATGCTATATAATACTATGATAATACTATAATGCTATATAATACTATGATAATACTATAATACTATAATGCTACTATAATACTATGATAATACTATAATACTATAATGCTATATAATACTATGACAATACTATAATGCTATATAATACTATAATAATACTATAATGCTATATAATACTATAATAATACTATAATGCTATATAATACTATGATAATACTATAATGCTATAATACTATAATAATACTATAATGCTATATAATACTATGATAATACTATAATGCTATATAATACTATAGTAATACTATAATAATACTATAATGCTATGTAATACTATAATAATACTATAATGCTATATAATACTATAATAATACTATAATAATACTATAATACTATAATACTATTATACTATATAATACTATAATACTATAATATATAATATATGATACAGTAATACATTTCTTTTTGAGCAGAACGAAAAAGAAATCTCGCGTTTGCAGACTAGTTTGTTCATTATTAGCAAAAAAAAAAAAAAAGGAGAAAACAACTTTCTCTGTATTTACCCCGGACGTTAGTTTTCGTTTGCAAAAAAATGCGAGAATCGCGACGGGTCCGGTAAGGCCATAATACCACCATTCTGCTCCTAATATCGTTAAGAGGACAACGAGAGAACGTCGTCGCGAGGTTTAATGACTCGTCGTTCGGCAACGAGACGGGGGAAGGGATAAATGTCGACGACTTACGAGTTGTCGTTTTGGCAGGCCGAAGCGAAACTGCTGGTGGGTGCTGCGTCGACGAAAACGAAGCGGATCTCTTTGTGCGGTAGACTGCTGAATTCCAGCCCATTGGAACACGGCCGCGATTCGAAAGGGCTCGCAACGCGGCCGGAAGAAGAGTGCTTCGAAAACACAGTGGCGGATCAAAGCGTTCAAGCGGGTAGAATTTCCAGCGATTACGGACGACGATGACGTTTCACTGACGAGCGGTCCCTCCCGGTTGCTCGAATCAAAGGAGAGTTTCTCTCTCTCTCTCTCTCTCTCTCTCTCTGTGCTTCCGCCTGCTTGGAGCCGCGCGCTGTTCGAATTCGGAACCGATTTACGAGCCGTGCACGTAGAAACGCCAAAGACCGAGGAGCCGTGGGGGGAATCTCGAGAAAGTAGATACGCATCGCGTTTAATCGCGGCAGCCACTTGGTGCCTGTGCCTCGAGGGCGTTCACATCGAGCAGTATTGCACCCGGGAAGCGCGCGCCCGGCGTGACCCGGTAGATTCGCTGAATCCATTAGTCGAAACGAGGAAGATCGTTACGCGTCGTAACGTTCCCGTTCGAGCCGGTGACAACAAGAATAATGTCGCCGAGCTGCGACGATAATAGCCGGTATCGCGGAGCGTCTCCAACTCCCGCGCCTTATCCAACTTGCAGTCGCGCAACAGCGCGCGATGCATGTCTCAGATCCTTGTCACCTCTCTCTCTCTCTCTCTCTCGTAACTCTCGTTATCATTTGTCATTCGGGTCGAGTTGAAGAAGACGTTGTTAATACTCGATCAACTTTCTCGAACGAGGATTTCGCCCTTGGCAGCCGAAGATGCTTTTGAATTTTGAGATGGTGATTTTCGATAGGGGAGATCAGAGTGTCTTAACGCGTTCATTCCTCGAATACTACACTCGTGAAAATTTCTTCTGTCGTTAATTATCAAGTGCGTTGCAGACGATGCAGCCGGCTCTTTTCGGTTCCAGCGATTAATTATGAACTGTACGATTTGCCGAGCGAGCAGCCACGTACTTACGCTTACGGGATATACACGATATTTATAAGCAGACTGCGGATTTTTATGCATCTGCAGGAAATTGCAGGGTAGGTAACGTGAGAGGCGAGAGATTCGTGTAAAATACGCGAAGCAAAGTGCTTTCTAGTTAGTAGAGTTTAGTTAGCGAAACAGTTTTGTACAGGTTTGTTTAATTGTATTCTCAAAATTTGTACAAATTTCTAAAATATTCACGCTGAAGACTGTTACTGTTTGAGAAAAGTAGCAGATACTGAAGAAAGAGAGGGGTTGCGAAAGAAAAATTTAGTACAAATTACGTATATTCAGTATATTAAGAAAATTATGATACTTGGTTGCTTATTAATCAATAATATTCGTGTAAAACAAGCAAAGCAAAGTGCTCTCTATGACGTTTAATTAAGTAAAACAATTTCGTACAAGTTTGATCTTTTAATTATATCTTCAAAGATATAAATCTCAAGACTATCGTAAAGATATAAATCTCAAGACTATCTCAAAAATTTACAGTAGTAGAGTAATTATTTATCGACAATCCTGAATTCTACCATATGTACAATCCGAAAATCGAACAATCTCAGTTCACATGGTTGAACTACAAAAACGATGAAACGCGTTTCCAGTCAATCAGCGAAATATTCAATCAGCCGATAGAAATATGATTTCACGATGGCTGTGGTACCATGTTACAAATGAAATTAAAACGGAAATTCAATTGTTAGAAATTTTACTGTTTTTTTCGCAGCGGTAATTGCTATTCGTTCAACTGTGAATGGGAAAAGCGTCGTCCCTTTTAAAAATCCATCGGTCTCTAATGTGTTAACATATACTCGCGACGAGTATTTCACGGAAACGCACGGATCCAGTACCATTAGCGAGCTAATTTTCACAGCGCACGTGGAGAGGAGGGGAAACGAAGATCGCAGATGAACCAAAAACCCATCCGGTAACGAATCTCGGAGGGTTTTTTTTTTTTTTTTTTCTTTTTCCTCCGTCCCCCCCGTTCCTTTTTCGTCATAGTGGCTGCATTCGCAAATCCCCGGAAGGCAGAAACGCGGCTACGTGCATCTCTGAGGACCGATTTTCGAGTAATACAGCGACGCAGCAACTGGCTTCTCCCCATGGATCCACGCTTTAAGCTTGAATTTGTCACGTATTATTAGTTTCCCTGGATTTTATCCAGGACTAGTTATTAAGCGTGGAGTTTTATCGTACAAGCGTACGCTTGTTCGCGAAAATTCCCCTTTATATTTCTATTCCCCGGTCACCCCTGGAGATTGTCAACGAAAATCATAGCGAAACAGGTTCTGTCTGTCTTTTTTTCTTTTTCCTTTGTTTTTTTTCCTTTTTTTTTTTTTTTTTGTTTCGCTTTATATTTATTTCTCTTACAGAGTTATTCAAATATCGTGCAGCCGCTGCGGCGAATCAATCGACTTTTCCGAAATTTGTCCGGGGAAAGAGAGGAGAAAAAAGACGACGGGAATTTATTGGAACTAGATGAATTCCGTTATGAGAGTCTACACTCGTATATCTGAAAATTTCAAATATTCGGAGGGAAATGAGAATTTGTAACGTTTTTACGGGCAGCGATATTAGTTAACGTTTCGAAGTAATGAGTGTTTCTTGTATCGAATATAATAACGATGTTTAGTTACGTAACGATTGTGTATTTAATATTTAAACTCTACAAAATGAATTTCGAATATTTCGAAGAGACGTTGATTTATTTGCTTAGTAAAGTTATGCGTGTAGATTTCGAAGAATGTAAACTATTCGAATGTAATAACAAAATCTATCATGCAATTACCATGATACAGTGTTCTAACTTTGTTATTTTTGAATATTTAAAGAAAAGAAAGAGTTGGAAACGTTTCATGGATTTATTTACGAGTTAAAGTTATAGACTTCGAGGAAATAACTGTATTATGTCAAATATAGACACTGCACCATTATCATAGTGCATTAAACTGCACAGAATGTTTTCTTGTTATTACAATTATAATCGGAATAAATTTTCACAAGATTACATATATTTTCTTAAACTGTATATTTTCATGCGTTTGTAGAAAATTTGAAATTGCAGAAAATACGCATAATGTGACGAAGAACTGCACAAAATGTTCAAAGTACACGTAGTGTTCCCCATCAATCTATTGCCATTTTTTGACACTCTCAAAACCGTACGAATTTTTACGAACACATACAATCCAGTTCTTCTAAAACAAGTGGATCGTTTCTGAAAAATTAAGTAACAAAGGTTCGTGAAACGTTCAAAATTCTTCTCTTTCCTTTACGGTTAAACATTTGAAAATCTGACCGCGTACACGTGCGATAAATTTCACAGACGGACGTATGATAAGCACGGCAGATGACTTTCGTGACTGACTGCGCGCAGGTGGAAAGAGAACCTCGTGGAGAGCATGACTTTTATTCTCGAAGAAACAAACACGCGAATGACCATTCTGAAATTTCGCCGATAACACGACCGCTATAAATTCGGTTGGGTAAACATTTTTGCTCGTGCTCGAGGTGGTTTCGAATTTTTCGTATCGCGAGATCCCGTATTGCTCGTTTTAGTTCGACGTGGCGTACGGCCCCGATCGATACTCCCCCTCCCCCTCCGTCTTCCCAGCAACGCAACATTTGAATTTGAGATTTTTCGAGTTTTTCGATGGCGGCTCGTCTCGCGTGCCGTCGCGCTTCTTCCGCTTCCTTTCTCTCTCTTTCTCTCTCTCTTTCTCTCGATTTCCAAACGACGAACAAAGCTCATAGAAAATCGATGCGACTGTTGACGCTGGGAAGAGGGAAATGACGCGAAATCGAACGAGGATATTCGACGGGGAGGGGGGGAAAAAAAAAAAAAGATCAAGTATTAACGAATACCTCGGAGCTCCACCGAGCGCGGTCGATTGTCATGGAAATTTAATTCTGAAATTCAGCGCACTTTTCGAGTTTCCATCATCAGGAATCGCGTTGTAATTATCCGAGCGGATTTCTCGGTGCTCGGCCAATTTCACAGCGATTCGAGGCGCGGCTCCGTTCAAATATTCTATCGCGTTCGCGTAGAAAAGTAAATTTATTCGCGCTGCCGACTTCTACGTGCGTTATGTGCAAAGTATACAATCGGCGGGAAGATGATTCTACGTGAAGCTAAATCGAGAAGAAAGGCACGATATTTCTTCGTCTCAGGCTTCGTTCAAACAACGAGGTTGGACATTTGTTGACCGAATACGAATGAATAATCGGTAGATTCTACGTGGAGTAACCTTCATTCTCAAGGAAACAGGCTTTCGTTAAAAATTCTACTCGACGAGAGCTGAAGGCTCTTTGTTTTCGAGAGAACTGAATTTCATAATTCAGATCAAATGGCCGCTTTGCCACCAGAGTTTCGCAAATTTCCAATTATTAGGCTTTCAATTGCCACCGCATTGAAGTTATTTCAATATAAAGCAACTTGATTGACCTCTTACGCTGAAATGACGTGCCACGCACGTCGACAATTTTTTTTTTTTTTGTCTCGAAATTGCAATATTTCCTCAATAGTTTCAAGTATGTTCAAGTATAATCCAGGCAAAACAAATAATAAATTTTATTACTTTTCAATAATTTCCATCCAGTGATATCATACCGACGAGTTCAAAAAGAAAGAAAAGCGACGAATTATTGTATACGGTCTGGCCACTCGTTATGGTCCGCAATCAGTTGCCAGCGCAAGTAAAATAAAAATATCCATGAAAACAATAAAAACCTGTGTACTGTTACATCAAGATAAGATTTATTTAACTGCAACTTTAGATTTAAATGATGGTAATGTTAGTAATTTAAATGAAATTTTATTCTCTCTTTCCCACTTACGAGTCATCTTCCCATTCGATTGTATACCGCGTGTGATACAAGAAACGTTTGTCGTTCGTTCGCGTTACGTGTAGAAGCTACGTAGAAAACACACTTACGCGAATCGCGATCAGTTTCAGGAAGGAGGGACAAGCATCAGCGTGTTACAATGGACACCGTCGATCGACGACGAGGGGAAGTTTCTCGTGTGCAGGGCGACGAATCCGACGTTGCAGGAGGCCGGCATCGAGGAACGATGGAAACTCAAAGTACACTGTAAGTAGATTGGCATTTCCTATTATCGTCGATATTACCAGACGTAAAGATTCGCCCAGCGGTGAAGAGCGGGAGGGGCGCCAACAGCAAATGACAAAGCATACCTCCGCCTCGTTCCCGATTCAATTATTTCAATAAATCTGAAAAACTCGGGGCTAGTCGGGATCGTGGCCGGGACAAAGGAGGGTGGAGTTCCACGGGAACGCGATCGGAATTTAAAAGAAATTGATACTCGTACGATGGGATAAAGGAGGGGTGGCTCCGAGCGAAAACCGAGGAAGTTAAATGTCTCCCGACTTAAAGGTGGTTCGTGAAACACAAGGTAACTCGCCGACTAACGCATTGATTTCTCCCGGAGAAACGTGCCGTTCCGCGTTATTGCCCATCGGCTCAAGCACACTTCCGCGAAGACGTTAATTGCGTCAAAACGATTAAAATACATTTATCTCGGGAGGGAATTTACGAGCAAAATTGCGCATGTGTGACAGCCACGACATGGTTGGAAACAAGAGCCTGGATACAAGATTGTGTCTATTTATTTGTTTATTAACTACGAGACACATCTCGTTGAATAATCAGAGCTGTGTTCGTTTTGCTGAAGTATAGATTCAGTGCAGCTCCGCGAGTTTACGGATGTAATAAGTATGTAGATTCAGCGAGAGAAGTTCTCTACAAAAAAAGTATTAACCAATTTACGTCTAAAAGGAGATATTTTAATTTCAATTTTGCAAGTACGTAGCATTCCTCTTTATAAGTTCGACCTCAGATAATGCTTATGTTGGAAAAATACCCAAAAAAGATGGCATCCAACGTTTGTAACATTAACATCATTGGTGCTGAAAGTTAGACTTAAAGAGAGAGATTTATTTAAAACGTGAAACAAATCCAAAAGAAGAGACATTATTCAAACTGTAACAAGTGATGTACATGTCAGATTAGAGTCACGGGTACTGAAATATCAAAATATCTCCTAAACTAATGAGTTTTAGATGTAGATAGGTTGAAACTTTACTACAGAAAATTACCTGCTGCATTTTACTGACGTGAAAAGAAATTACATAATTATGAAAAAATAGTAGTAATCTTGAAAAAAATATCTCCTACACGCGTCTATCAAAAAGCAAACCAAGTGTACCAAATTACTGACCTCTCAAAACAGAAAAGAAACGCATTTAAATAATTGCATTTACACGTTAGAATGGGACACCCTGTAGATGCGTCCGACATACCCCATCGAACGCAATATACACACAGCATGAGAAGATATGCAGCAAGCCAGCATTGGAAAACTCGGATCACTGTAGGAAATCCTCCTAGACGTTTGTAAAATTACTTTAAAAACCGAGACAAATCCGGGGAAATCCGGATAACAGTACGCAAGAGACAGTTTTTACAGAGTTTCAAGTTTTTCAAAAAATTAAAAAAAATTCATCAAGTTACACAGATTTCATTACATAAATATCTATGTATTCTAATAATCTGTATATCGTGAATTAATTCTTCATCCCGTTCTGAGAGAAGAGTTCGAGGAAATCGAAATGTTTCGGAAGCACTAAATTTAATTAAATTCAATAAATTCGAGCTATGGGTTTTTCCGGTGACGATATTAAATTTAATTAATTTTAATTAAATTTAATTAATTTGACCGAATGGACTTTTCCCAGTGGTGACTTCAAATAAGAACGTCAGCTCGAGCTACGCGTTCTACGTGAGTGAGAGCGCGGATTTCAAAATCCTCGTAATCAGGATCTCCGATCTTAAACGATACGAATCTGAAAAACGTATGCTGAACAAACTCGATTTGTTAACTTCGTTTTGTTCAATTGTTACTGAGTTAAATTATTAGGTGAGACAAGAGAAATAGAAACAGAGAATTTGCTTGAAGTTTCAAACTCACTATTGAAAGTGTTGAACGAACAAAACTAAAAATTTTCTGCGCTTCGTTAATTTACTTGACAAATGCGAGTTATACCAAAATTGTATCTAAAATGAATAAATGAATAAATTGGCAGCAAAAGTCAAATAAATACATTCAGATAATGTTTCCAGAATCATTTATAACTCTTTGTTTCTTAACAAATATTATTTGAAATGATGATTTCATTATCTGTAATATTTAATTACGCTAGTTATTTTAGTACATTTCGTATCCCATATGGCGATTTTCCTCTGTCGATTAGAATTGGCAATTATATTAAAAAATACTTTTTTCCTAATTTTCTAATTTCCTAAAGTCTTCCTTTTTCACTTATATATAATCAAGGAATTGAAAAAAAAAAAACCTCGAATGGAAAAGCCACCAGTAGAAAAACGTGCTCCTCTGTCTCATAAATCTATACAAATTCAAAACACTGAGATTAAATACTCCGAGAGTTTTAGATGTTTGTGCGCATCTAAATCACAAAAACAAGAGAATTTTTATACATTTTTTCCTACATAAGCCCGCGATTCGACTCCACGTTGACTAGTGTTATCTTTATAGTGTTTTATGAATAAAATATTTTTCGAAGCGCATAAAACGACCGTGAGAACGACTAAAAAATGCATCCTCTTACGTACACAATATTTTTCACTTTTACAAAACATCGATTCCACACCGTCTTCGTTAATTAATTACGCTAATTTTCTCTGATCGAAGAATATTTATATAATGTTGTTTCATATAGAAAAGAAAAATGCCAAGATATCTCCTGTCCTGGATTCCCATTATGTTGCGAGCTAACGAAGACACGAAACGAAGTATCGTTTACTCTCAACGCGATAACTCGACTACGATGTATCAAGGATCGTATGATTTCCAGTTAATTCGACTCCGATGGATTTCCCTGGCCGTGATATGGATAGCCATATACACGCAATCGCGAGAAACGGCATAGGTATAGAGAGCCTTACTACGAAATTACGTGCCAGCCAATCTGTCCTGCCAACGTTTACCTGCATAACGTAAGCCAGATACGAGCTATCGTTATCCGTTTATTTACGACTGCGTGTCTGATCGGCCACTCGATGCATTTGCCATTATCCTTGTTGTTCCCAGGATATATACATATATGCGGTGAATTTGGCATCAGTCCGGCGGATGATCGTACGCGGTGCGCGGTCGCGCCCGAGTATCTTTGCGAAACTATCCAACAATTTCGTTACGCGAAGACAATCGCGTCGGCGGCAGTCAATTTTCGAACGTATGAATTATTCATACGTCGGCGACAATGCCGCGACAAACAAGAGCGATCGTAGCGAGCACGCGATAGTTTCTTAACTATTCTCCGCGCCGTTCCACTCTATGTGCGCGGCAATTGACTTTTGAAATTTTGAGGGGAAGCCAACTAACTGCGAACGAAAGACTTTTATTTCTCGTAAAAGAAAGAGAACGAAGTACTTTAGCGGGACAATGTTACACGTTTTGGGAACAAGAGTACGTATGGAAAAACGTATAATTTTATCTCTGGGCTTTTGGAATCAACTATTTTGTGTTATGAGCACAATGTTTAGCACAGCTTTATATAAATATACAAATATTATATAAATATTTTACGTTCTAATGACTCGTAGTATTAAAATCTTTTGCTTTGTACAATACGATGTTCTTGGTATATCATGTTGAACATAATATAGTAACCTCCCTTATGTGAACGTCTTATCTCTAAAATCATTTGCTTCATTTTTTTAGTTTAATTGGTATTGTAAAATTGTGTTAAAAAAATAATTATGGCATTTTATCCTATCTGGGATAAGTAAAATTGTGACACCAAGCATCTTTAAAATTACTATGTAATATTCTTTTTGTACGTGTATAAATGCCAAAATTTATTTCAATTTCTATTCATCGTCTTATAACGTCAAATTTTTACAAGCAGACAGCGAGTTTTTATGCAATTTTCATAACAGAATTAAAACGAGAAAATTATTTTACATATCGAATGTTGTTCTACTGACCAAAGAAAATTTTACTGACAAAATTGTTTTACTGGCAGCGCTATATTTTGAATATTTCATATACATTTGCCCGTAACGAGCATCACGTGCAATATTAGACTTCAGAATTTCCGACGAATGCATGAATGCACAATCTGCTATTGTATTGTACATACACTGGGTGTAAAAAGTACGAAAATGCTGAATAATAATATTTATTAAACAATATTTTTTTTAAACAAACATGGTACATTTATTCTCCAAAGTCTGTAGAACAACAATATCAAATAAACAAACAAAAAATATTCATACTGTTTATATAAATATCAAGAAAAATGAACAAAATGACAGAAATGAACGCGTAATAAGTATTCATACAGTATTCTATTATAATTACCAAGTGTACAAGTAATTTAAACATTTATAATATAAACAACGAATAACTATAATAATATTTGTAATTAGTATTTAGTAGAGTTTCCCTTTGATTTTATTATCCTTCAGCCAGCCTTCTAGGTATTAAATTAACTAAATTAACTGATTTTATTAGCGATATTATTCCATTCGTTGATTAAAGCATTTTTTAAGCCTGTTTTAAATGAAATTGTATGTTTTCGAATTGCTCGTTCCAGACAATCCCACAAATGTTCAATAGAGTTAATACCTGATGTTTTTAAATTAAGATGTACCATGTTTGTTTAATAAATATTATTACTCGGCATTTTAGTCGTGATTAGTCACGTGTACGAATACTTTTCACACCCACTGTACATACAGATGTTGTATCAAAGAGAATCGATCGGCGTTGCCAAACAACGGGAACAAAAGAAAGGAAAATAATAATGCTCGTTATCTCGTTATATTCGACGACGATATAAGGCAATTACCTCGCGATCGAAGAATTCGTAATTAAATGTTAAACTCTGCTAATAAACGTTTGGTCGAGCCCCGATGGAATCGATACGCTTTCGATTCCAGCGGCAACTCCCAGCTGGGTTTCCTCGCGGCGAAGAATCAATCCCGAGGATGCGGAGTGATGGCCAGGCGATCGGGAATAATCCCGTCACAGGTTAACGTTTCGGTAGATTTAAAGTTTCGCATGGCCTTTCATTTGGCGTGCCGACAAGCTAATGGCAGAAAACGTCTGGAATGTTGATAATAGTTTTAAGCAAATTTCAGACACCCGGCTACTGTATACCGTTACGGTTCATCCGCAATCGGTATAACTTTGGCAAACAAGTTTCGCGTTATTTACGGGAACACACGCGCAGCGAAGAGCTGTGGCTGGAACCGTCAGCTGCAGGTATCATTTTGTATAAATGTTTTCACATTGATACTAACAAGATGCACGAAGAACGTGTAATACATAAACGCAATGGAAAAATCTTGGATAATTGCAATCGATGTGAATGACTTTTCAACTTGAACATGTTATTGATACACTTGCTGTACGATTATTTTAGAACGTCCCTAATGCGTTTCAATTATAATTTTTAGAAGCCATTCAATAACTGACGTCGATGAATATCTGTAGAAATCTTATATTCTTTTGTTTCAAAATCTCCCCGCAGAAACTTTTGCATCAATTTAATGTAATTATCGTAATTGTATCTCTGAAATAACACTATGTCATTTGTAAATGAATGACATAAAGTTTATCATTGTGTTTCTCTGTCTGTTCACCACAGATGTGATAGTTCATTCAGAAAACTGCACATTTTCGACTGTAAAATACCTTTGCAACGTTCGTTCGATGTAACAAATTAATTTTAATTCGTACCACATACGAACGAGACTGAATCAACGAATACTTCCTGTCACAAGCAAATAAAAAGCATCCGCTACCTTGGAAAATTGTCTATTCAACATGAATTTCGAGTCACACTCGTAGTCACATGATCTGAGACGAGAACGTTCAAAACTAGTCAGACAGTGCATGATCTGAACCATAATGAATACGCGCTATTACAAGTCCAACTCGTACCTAATTGCCAATTTCAGGCAATCTTAGATCATAGTTCGTATTTACATGCAGCAAAAGGAATATACGTGCGCTCTATTACTCTCGTCTCGAGAACATTGAAGTAAAATCGTCGTAATTCGCACGAGTACGTCACAGTTCATCCGCGAAACGCGAGCGAAATCCCGAGTTAAGTCGGTAGTTCGATCGGATTATGCAACCGTAATGAAGAATGATACAGTTGTCAGGTGCTCGTTGATTCTGGCAAACAAACGGGACCAATAAAATTTCACGATTTCGCGGAGAAATAAACCGAGACTACGAATAAGATTTCGCGCATGCATATGTAAATATCGTTAGCGGTGCGCGAGCCGCCGCCGCCGCCGCCGACGACGACGACGACGACGACGAAACAAAAAGAATCGCAGCGTAAATCGTTTCCATATTTTTGCATAATCCACTGGCGGCAACCGCCCGCGGAAGCGGTGGATGTTCCTTGTAAAATCGAGCGTTCCGTCGAGAAAATGGCCGGCCATTATTGTTATAAAGTGGCCGCCCATAACTGTACGGTTTACCGTAGCTAACGATACAGAGACGTATCTATCAACGTCAGCCTCGAGCTGTCAGTGGTAACGATACGTGCTTCATCAGACATGGCTCGCCATCTCCATCCTATCGACGTGTTTCGCTCGTGACATTGTAACGATCGGAAAATCTTGCTACCGGTTATTCCCGAAAAGCACGCGAGCAATACGACAGACAGACAGAGAGAGAGAGAGAGAGAAGAAAAAAAAAGGAAGAAAAAAACGGACGCTGACCGATTTAGATACGGACGTATCCGAAAATCAAAGTTAGGTCCGCTGAGAGGAGCATGTCCCGATTAACCTCTTCGACGTGCAGTGACTGAATTGTACGATCTCGGTGAATTTCACGAAACTTTTTTAGTATTATTTTACTTTCTGTATATATATCGTATATAAAGTACGTTATTTTATATACTTATTTAGTCGCTTGGAAATACTTTTACGTACGTTTGTCTTGTCGTGCATAAATAACTCTCTGTCACCTAGCGAGCTTCTATTAAATATGTATTCTTGCTTGGTTTCGATAGTCGAGGAATATTCTTCTACTGTTAATTTTTAACGTTTTACTATAACTGACAGTAAGATCGAATGCTCTGCCATTATTGAATAAATCAATAAATAGCTGATACTTTATCAAATTTATATAAACTTTAATATTAAAAATGGATATTTCATAAATTTACCGTATTTACGTAAATTCGATATCACAAATAAAATTTAGATATAGGCTTTTCGTGTGTGATTAAAAATATTTCAACCTTTCCAACATTTCAATAATAAAACATAACTTGAAGAGACATTTAATTAAAGCGTCTCCGTAAAATTAATCTTCAATTATCTTCAATTGATGTAACACTTCTGTTCTGTTAACTATAAAGGATTAAATTCGAAATTTAAATCATTCATTTAAATTGTATTATGTATTTGCAATAATTGAGACTCTCGTTTTCGAGAAAGTCGAGTTTGCAAATTTATCAAGCATATTTCAATTTAATAAATAATGAACAAAGAGGTTGTTTTACCTCCTCGATTGAAATTTCTTTGAATGAAATTTAAAAATTTATCAAGCACGCATATGTTAAACGTATTTCAAACTCTATATTCTTAAAAATGTGGCATTAAATGGAAAAATTTTATTCCACATTATCCATTTATTTCCGCAGAACAATTTTCCGGTGATTTCTGTCCAGCCCAGATTTAATCAAATTCAAATATAGTTTGATAAATTGTCAAATAATTTAATTCAATTTATAACGAAGCTAAAATGAACAAAATTTTATTCTTTCTTTTTTCGACTCATTTCTCCATGTAGAATCATCTCCTCACCACTTGAAATATTGTAAAAAATTTTTATTACAGATTGTTCTGTAATTAAAGTAAATTCAATATTTTTGATTCTGACACGAGAGATTCGCATGCAAAACCTACACCGAATTGAACTCTGAGAGTCAATCAACGATGAAACACAATGATGAACACATTATGGTTTAGGGATCTCTACTGTGCAATGGAATAGGAAATTATATATTTGTCAATGGATTCTATAGATGTTTTGCATAATAATGCAATATAATTCATGATGATTCATCACAAAGGCCGATTAAATTAGCTATAAGCAAAATACCTCAATAATAACATCATGCACACAGTCAAAGATCAAGAAATTTAACATTTCGCAATTTGTACTCAAATAATTTTGCATACCATTACAATCACAAACATAAATCCGGTTAAATATTCGTGGCATTTGTTAGATTTAGAAATTAGACAAAAAAAGCAATTAACAGAAATAATTTGAAGAAAAATGATCAATAGAATGGTTTGAAAAGAAATGGCCAAAGAACTTGTTTGATTAAAAGCATAATAATTAATGCTGTAGGCACATGAAATATTAAATACTTCTTTTAAAATATTAAATATTATATATTACACTTTATAGGATATTTTTTTGATTATGAAATTTTCGTTTTTCTTTTACAACTCTTTTGCATCATATTATTGAATGTTCTAAAAGGATTACGTAATTAAAAGATCCATCATTTTAGTGTCTGAAGCTATTCTAAAAAATAGAAATATGCCAATGTACTCTTTTGACCTATTATGATACGAGGCTATTTTAACATTTATAATTTTCAGTTTAGAAAGGGTAAAAGTTAGAAGTCAGGCAATCAATTTCATTTCCTGTGACCGGGGTACAAATTACTATAATTGAATTAAATTGACACAATTGAATGATATAACTATTTCTTCATTATACCACGATCACAGTGATATTGTTTAAGTGTTTATCGAGCAATTTTGTTTCGTTCATGTAAATTTAGAAAATCATAATTACACTATTATCTTAACACTTGACATTTAATGGACAGGTTGTTTTCTTTTTTCCATGTTTCTCCAGTTCCTGGTATTTTTGAGGTAAAGAAAAATGCAAGATTTCAAAGCGTTACAAGATTACTAAATTATCACTGTTCTTAATATAATTTATTTTATTTATTTTCATATCTAATATTAGAGATTATTTATCAGTCTATATTATACGTCTATATTTATTCATATCTAATATTGTAGAAAAAAAAATAAACAAAATTAAACCAAATAGCATAAAATATAAGGATTATGTATTAAAATATTAATATATTATATATATATATATTTAATATAATATTAATATATTACATATAATAGTATAGTAATATAATATAAAATATTATATAATAGTATTACATAACAGTATAAAATATAAGGATTATACATAATATTTAAGTAATTAGAAGGAAATCTGAATAATATCCGAATCGATAACAAAGAGATATCAAAACCTTTGTTTTCACACACTCACGCACAACCATACTCACATTTTACGTCTTAAGACTGCTAAAACAAACAGCCACATACCTGAACAATTCGCCTCTCGTACGAACAAATTCCGAGCAGTGAGGTACGATATTAGAGATTATTTATTTTCACATCCAATATTTTTTGCGTAAATCGGATCCCGTCCGTCAACTGTTAAACACAAAAAGCGAAAAATCAAGTCGAGCATCAAGTGGAGCCGGAAGGGTCAAGCCAACTTTCAACTAACCGGAGGGTATACCGATCGTTTTCACTGATCGGTAGGAAGAGACACAGAGTGGAAAATCTGCGATCGAAGAGACCGACGTTCGGCATGTAAATCCTGGCGAAACGTCCCTTAAGGGAGAGTGGTAATTGGCGGGAAAAGGTAAAGGAGAATGGGTCAATGGCATCGTTCGTGTCACGTGGTTAACGATCTGCTCGGTCGCGCGAGAACCGCGTCCCGCCGTATCGAATGGAATGCGAGAGGCATAGCGCGTGTTCATTTGCCGGAAAGCTATTTCCTGCCTTCCATTACCGGACGATGGCTGTATCGCATATTTGCGTCCGTACACGGAAACGCGAGTACACGCGCGAGCAATCGAATCGCCATCGCACTCTCGCGGCCCTTGCTTTGTATATATACAACGCCATGGCGCAAAGAGTACACGCGTACTCCCGAAAATGCGGCAGGGCCCTGCGTAAAGCCCCAGTGTCGCGGTAACTGTCGTCAATTGATACGCGTTCCGGCGATTCACGGACCATAAAGTTTTCGAGTTTCGAAGGTACCGCGGGGCGAGATTCGAAACGTTCCGTGGAGAAGCATCGGAATAAAATTGCTCGACCAGTTTACTCGAAATTGCTCTCGGTTTCGTTCGAATCGATTATTTTTGTTTTCGAGGGAGGGAGAGAGTCGAATTTGAAGCGAGTTAGAATTTGCCTAGAACCTCTTGTACACGGCGATACGCGGTAGAACTCGAAAGTTACATTTCCATATTTCGAAATTTTTATTTCTACGTTTTGTCAATGTATCGTTATAAAAATACCAAAAAAAAAAAAAGGAAGAATTAGTTGACAGATTTTAAATTGGAATAACTCCTTGATTGACAAGTGAATTAAGCCACTTTAAGTTTCAACTTTCCAATTAATAGTATTTCATTGTAAGGAAATGAAACGATAACGTAATTTTAAACTGCATTTCTTTCAATAATAGTCGAGTACCATTATTTACTTACGATGTGAAAATTAACTCTTACTTTCCATTAACAAACCACAGTCGCGAATTGACAAGTGAAATAAATATTCTTATTTTCTAATTCTTAACTTATGCTATTCGTCGATTAATTAATCATCCAATCTGTATTCTATCTCTCTTATATATATAAATTGAAACGCTCGCTACAGAAAATTAGTGATATCTCGCGATGAAACTTACAATCAGTTACATTTAATATCTCTGCCCTCTCTGAGATTACACCACGATAATAACTAATATCATAAAATTACCACGCTAAAATTAATGCGACAGCATATTGTGAAACTTTGACGATACGAAAGTTCCATGCATGCGAAGCTCGCGCAATTTCGTGATAACAAAATCGCGCGCAAAACAACCGAGTTCTCGCGAAAGATCAACCGAGAGAGACGATATCGTCACGATTGGAAGAAGAAACAGACATGGAAAAGAAAAATGATTTCTCGATGGTCAGTTGGGTGGTGGTAACAGCGTTCCCTGTAGACCACCGTGCCACAAATCACCGCGCCGATAAATGTGTTTAGCGTTGGTTTTACTTGGTTTATTTATCGAGGTGAGCGAAATCAGTTACAACCTCCACGCTTACTCGGCTATCTTTGCATTGCGTCCCCCCACAATCCTCTTGCGTTTTTCTATTTCTCTCCCCCATTTTTTTTTTTTTTTGTTTTTCCACTTTTTTCTGTTTTCTTTTTTTTTTATTTATTTCCCTTTTTCATTTATTTCCCTTCCACGCACTCTTTTCCCATCTATTTTCTCGGAACGTTGCGTTAAACGGCCACCGGGCAGCCATCGATCATTGAGAGAACAATAAAACTCGTTAGAGAGTATAATTGAGGAGTTGACGATTTAGAAAACGAGCGGGTAACGAGTTCGATTAAACAACCTCCTCGCGCGAACTAATAACAATTTTCGCTTGCCGTGGTAAACAACGCACTGGAGATGCAACGCTGCTCGCCAATTATGTCGTTCCTGGCGCAAAATAGACAAAGTTTCCAGACGCGTCTCTCTCTCTCTCTCTCTCTCTCTCTCTCTCGTGAAATTGTGAACGCGAGTCAACAACGCCAACCCGATTCTAAACCGATAGAACTAACGCGGCAAAAAGGCAGCATTCATGCTGCATCTAATTAGTATCTACGGCGTATCTACGTGGCAAATTGAAACAAGGAACGGACGCTTGTGGAACGTTCAACGCATGGCGAAAGGACATTCCTTCAAACTCCTACGAATAAATACGGTTCTCTCACTCGTTGCATACTTCTCACTTGAAATACACCGAGCAAGAGGAATTTGGTTCTCTTGGGGAACCTCGAAAAAATGAGGGAACATTTCTACGTGGACGAGCACTCGTACAAAATTAATAAACGTACTGTAAAAGTGGCCAGGCACGGCAACAGGCCGTCTCTAGTCGGCGATATCGTCTGTCTTGCACTTTGCCTCTGTTCAATTTTATTCGATCGATAAATTCTCGAAGGAAAAATCGGTTCGTACTGGGGAAAACTTGAGTATTTTGACGACTTGTATATAGCGAAAGTATCTTTTTGCTTTTAATGATCGGTATTTATACAATTTTTAAATCGCGCGTGTAACTATATTACCGATTTATTGCATTGTCAATTTTTCTAATTTTGAAACAAATGTATTAATTGTTCTAAGACTTTTGTAGCCTTGTTGTGAGAGAACAAAGAATGCCAATCACTTCAATAGCATGAAACCCTTTCAGTGTCTTGGAAGCTTCGTTTGGTTTGAAGCTTTAAAAGTCTTCGTTAGTCTCGAAAATCTTGATCAATCTTAAAGATCTTGATAGATAGACAGTCTTGGTAAATAATCAATATTTTGCAAGCGTCTCCTTTTTCATTATTCAACGAAGTATGTTGGTTAACTCGATAAACGAATGACACGTGTAGATCTAAGTCCAGATTCTCTTCGACCTTTGAATACTTGTTTGCTTGAACAACCACACCGGGACCAAACGATCTACAGCGAGGAACTTTTACAATAAATTTTGCTTCTGATATTATAATTTTTAATAATCTTATTTAACAATGAGATACAAACAATAATAATAGTAATAAAAGCTGACCAGATTAAAATGACCGGATATGTTTTGTCAGCAATATTGTGTTGATACTGAAAAATATTTGCAAAGTACCGAATACTTGCCAAGTTCTCAACATCTATCAACTATCAATCTCTAAGACTTCTAAACTTCAAAGTCGAGATTAACTAAGAAACTGATCAGAGTTGTCAAGATTTACGACTACTCGAATCTTTCAACACTGACCGATATTTTCAAGAACTGAAATTTCCACAGTTATTGAAATACTTCGAAATACTGCTTGGTTACATGATACGACGATCCCATTTCGATAACAAAATCACACGTCTGCTTATGGGAGGGTGGCAAAATTCAGGTGGTAGGTTGATGGTATCCACGGCAGAGAAAGCGCATAGTTTGTTATTCCGTCATATAACACGGCGACTTTGTCGGAGTGTGCTTAACGACGTCGTACAACTTTGATTGGCTACGCAGACTTCGACAAGCAACAACTTTCGGTTTGCCGCAATACCGGAGCTGCGTGCTGTTCAAACAGAGAGAGAGAGAGAGAGGAGAGAGAGAGAGAGAGAAGAGGAGGGTCTCTCTGAGTATTCCTTCCCTAACTCTCGTATACACGACTATATGTATAACCAGAGAATCAAGAATGATACACGCGTCTGTGTGTTAACGTTTATTCTGCCCGGCTGTTATTCTGTTCGTTAGAGTTTCCCCTTGTTGACGACACGATAATAAACCATTCTGTCGAAGGAATTTCCTAACTAGACATTGCTATATGTCGAACAGTAGACGACGATTGTGGGAACGCGACAACTGACGCCGAGCGTCTATATACTATATGTATGCCTCGCTGTACAGGGAGGATCAAATCTGAATAATATAAACATCAAAGGCTGATTTGTCTAATTTGTTCCCGACAGATTTTCCGTCGCTGTCGAAATTTGGAAACTCTGACGGTGGATTTAGTTGATTCGAGGTGACCGAATCTTTAACCAGTTTCCTGACATGCTGCACGAACATGTTTCACGTCATACTGTCACTCAGTTGCACTTCCTCAATACAATTTTATAATAAATCGCGTTGAAAGGAATTTTTCAGTACGAGCACGATATATAGGAAAACATACTAACAAAGTTTGAATATTCGATCGTATCTCTGTATAAAACACATAGACAGCGATTTCTTTATCATAGTTTTACATTTTAGTACATTTTGTACGCTATATGAACGTATCTATCGTCATATTGTGTAACACAAAATACAAAAAAGAATGTGCAAGGATATAGTGAAGTAAAAATGAAATAAAAAGATGATTCAGAAATAAACGAGACGTCGAGGAGATTTTCGTCAAAGTGACTCGAATGCTTTTGTGTCGTCGTTGGTGCATCCTCATTCGACGAGACCCGTCCCGAGAAGTTTCGCGCGAAAACGAAAGGTCATCGCCGCTTCGGAAAGTACGTACAGTACATACATGTCGAAGAAATAACGTCTCAGCTTATAATGAGAAGACGTACGGACGTACGAGGCGATTCGTTCGTCTGTAAAATTGCTGGCCAACTTCTATCTGGCGTCGCACCGACGTCTTTGCTTCTCCTCGCGAGAATGGAACGTCCCCGCTACCCACCGAGAAAGCACCGGAACGACTTTCGCGATAACTTCTTCAGCCGAGTTTATGATCTTCCGCGATTTCGCGCACACCTCGTAGATATAGCGGAAACGTAGAACGAAATTTTCCCAGCTAGTTTTCGTCGCTCCGTCAAACCGGCTTATTTCCCGCGTTTCGAAGTCCTTTAACGCGTTCGCCTCTTCTCCACGGTCGTGTCGCGGAAGGACTATCATGTTTCTAATAAAGTTCGTATAAAATACAAGTTTGTTTCAGAGGTCAAATTTACTATATATAACGAACGAACACGAATTTTTTTAATAATTTTTAATAATTCACTTCGACGGTATTATATATTCCTTTTTTTTTTTATCAAAAATTCTCTTTGAAATGTTTTAGAATGTGTTACATTTAGATTTCATTTAACGACAAATTGTGCAAATGCATAAGATAGTATGTCTTTGGAGTAATTATTATTAGTGTAATTTATTATCCGCATGACTGAGGGAGTTGAGATCGATTTGGCAAGTGAAATTAAAAAGAAAATAATACCGTCGAATTGAACTTTCGAGGAAACTTTTTCAAACAGATTTTTATACAAAATTAATGGTAATAGTTTTGTCATTGTTACAATTATTATTATTAGGATAATTAAATGTCCTCTTCACCACATATATTCTCATCATGTTGATTTGTTCTTAAATTTCTGTAATGTTAGTGTGAAGAAGAATGAATGTCAACAGATCCATCGTGTCTTTTTTCTTTCCTTTTATCGCTATTCTGTCTGTGGAATATAACAAAGACTGGCCTACATTTTTCAAAATTAGTGATCTCGCTGGTACAGATTCCCTAGTATTAATGGCATTAAATTCTTAACCTTCGTTAAGGTTATACTTGAATTGTACGACGTACAGTTTCGATCGTTTTAATTTTATCCAATTACATTTTAAGCCAATTTACTGGCTTAAATTATTTTAATCAATTCATTGTTTCCAAGTGGTGGAAACATGCCATACGTTTCGTTTGAAATTTTACTTTCTTCATGACAAGATAATACTAAACAGTTTGCCGTTATCATCAAATATAATACTGTCGTATTAAAAAATTATTTAACTAACTAACTAAATTCTTGCAAACGTTTGATTTGCATTAGAGCATGGAGTTAATCAAATTCATTATTCACAGGTCAAAGAAAAAAAAAAAGATTATTTAGCGATGTGAGTCAAACTCAATTATTAAGGAAATTTATTTTCGATATAAAAAGTTAACAGTCAATCAAGTGTTTTGACACTAAAATTTAAAAAAGTTCAATAAGTGGAGTTAATCGATTTGGCAAGTGAACAGCTCAATTGCAATTGCAATAAGTTTCATTTCTAAATACGCTGCGATATTTTCTAACGAACGAATACCACAATGTACCGAACAGCTTTTTTCGTTCAATCGAAACGTCTACAACGAACGTGAAAAGACACAATTGTCCAGATGTGCCATCTGTCCCACTTCGCATCTGTTATACATGTAGCACGTCGAATTTACATATAATAAATTAAATTTATAATACGTATATTTTTATGCTCTTATTTCACGTAATTCGCATTAAGAATGTGCACCACCGTGCATGAATAATTGGACACTCGGCGTAACTCTGTTAAAAGTTTGATATTTTTGTTGCGTTTCGGCGAACGTTCTATTATTAATTATCTGCATTGTCAGAGTTCATATTTATTCCCAATAAATAGCTGACCTTTTTTGGTAAAATCTGAAATTTTTCAACGTGGCTGGAAACGTCATCAACAATAAAGACGTATTTAAATTCACTCGGCAGAGTATCCAGCTATTTAATTATTACAACGTTAGCTATTCTTTCAATCAATGTCTATTAATTTTTTTCTTAATTAAAGGAGATTCATTTCAATTGTATTCTACATTTAAAAATGTAATTTGAAAATATAATAATACAATATAATTTAAAGTAATTTAAAGTAATTTAAAAATATCCAAATTATATTGTACTTCGCTCAGATGCGTGTAACGTTTGACATATTGCGTTTTAATTTGTATAATTAACTTCTGTACCTTGCTAGCTTTTATATAAGCTTGTTAGTTCTTATTATATAAATTATTATATTGTACTGTATATCTTACATTACCGCAATGTCACAGTGGTCGCTAATGGCTAATTAGCTAATGCATTGAATAAATAAATAGTAATAATACTGTCCAAGTACTTGTGCATGATAATATGTACGTTACCGATCACAGTATTAAAATTAAAACCCTTCGACACGAAACAACGTGTTTACGTGAATGGAAAACCAAGTGAAAAGTCAATATTGTGCCAATTATCAAACTTGAGAGTCATTTGATAAATAAAATGGGGAAACTTTGAAAAAGGTACAGTACTTGACCATTCCATTCAATCACGTGCCACTATACGGAAAAGGACTTGTATTTAGACAGGACAGTAGTCCGAAATATAAAAATCTATTATAGAATTTAAAAAACAATATTAAAGTGAAGATTATGGTGTGATCCTAATCGCGAATGGTCATCTCTAACGTAAAACGTCATAATTTTATTAACACTGGAACTACCAAAGCAGTCAAAATAACCAAATTATAATTTCTATTAGAACAGGCATAAAATAATGTATTTTTCGAAATTTAAATGATTCTTCGAGAAATGTGTGGATAAAAGCACGTGTAATTCACTTTAATCTGTCCGATGAAAATTTTGCGCTTCAGTCGTCGATAGTTCCAGTCGATAGTTGAGCGACCTAATCTAATTACCTAAAATTATAAAAAAATTCGATACTTGGGACAAATCGACTGTTTCTCGCAGTGGAGAACGTGCTGATCTCTCTGAAATAGAGAAAAATAGAGACACCAGTCACCGCGCGATCACCACTGGCGAGAACTTCCCGGCGAGTTTTCAAACCGGACAATCGGACGACGTCTGAGATTCACGGCGAGACCGAAATGTCTCTCGTCTCTCCCGAAGTTCTTTCATTTCGAATATATTACCGTGCGGGCTCGTCCGTCCCCCTCGTCGTTTGTCCGCTTATTGATTTCTTGTCGGCCGGTATTTGTTCGACGCGCTGTTGACACCAAGGAATGAAAAACCGTCCGGCAGAAAGAAAAATCAGAGCGGGATCGTGATAAAGGTGATTGATGAGCGACGGTGGCGATCGGCTCGAATTTCGTGGGCAATATTTTCGCGAGAACGTGGCCGCGTCGTCGTAACCGTGCCATCGGATTATCGCGTTGGTTTTCGCACGGTTTCGTGTCGCCGGGGGATCCTCTAATTAACGATTTTTCGACATCCCGTGAACATGTCCTTGCCGCCGCGCCATGGCGGTCGGTTTATCGATTGAATTAGACGCCTAGACGATTGCCTCGCCTTCGGATCGGCCCGGTCCGCCGATCGGATTTTTCATTTTCACACGCACGCGGAACGCCTGCTCGTCGCCAAGATTGCCTCTAGCGTTCTCTGTTTGTTTTCAACTCTCGAACTCGTCGGTATCAACAATTCTCGGTTTAATGGAACGGCGGGCGTTCTTTCTCCGATTCGCGGATTTTTCGGGCAGGCGCGAAGCATTAAATTTTTACGGACACGCGCGACGCGTGAAATATATATTCGTCGCTCGGCTCCAGGGTAGAAATTATTTTTTTTTCGTGGGGGAACAACGTCATTCCGGGCAATCGTCAAGGTAGGGATTCTCGTAAATAGTAATGAAACACGCTTCATGCCAGCGTCGAATTATAGTGATTATGACAATTTATATTTATATCACAATACTATAAATAAATAATAACTCCGTAATTAATTTTAATTGTTTATATAAAAATAGTATCAATATCACAAAATATACAATTACTAATAATTTAATGAAGATTACATAATGGAAGTTAAATGACGAAATAACGAAATTAACGAATGAAGAATTTCTACTATGGCTACAATATATATATATATAAGTGTCGGTAAACATTTCCATGGTGATAATAAAATTAATAGCTATTTTTAAATATTCTATTGTTTATATTAAATACACATCTCGACGGAACATAGATGTCGTTGATCTAAATTCTTCTAAGTAGAGGTCGCTACAGAATCTTAGCTTGTCTACTTTGAAGTATTTAGATCAATGATATCTATGTTCATTAAATCGTTTCGTCGAGATGTGTATTTAATATAAACAGTAGAATATTTAAAAATAGTTAGTAATTTTATTAACACCATGGAAATGTTTACAGAAACTTATATATATTGTAACCATACTAGAAATTATTCATTCGTTATTTAACTTTCACTATTTAATCATCATTAAATTATTAGTAATTATATATTTTGTTATATTGATAATATTTTTATATAAACAACTAAAATTAATTACGGAGTTATTATTTATTTGCAGTACTGTGATATAAATTTAAATTATCATAATCACTACAAGCTCTGGTGCCGCTTTTAATCAAAATTACCGATGAAAGCGTAAAATTTTTCCATCGGTGACACTGAAGTCCAAGAAATAGAGAAATTTTATAATAGAATGGAGAGTGTGCAAGCTTTTATTCATATATTTTACGAAAACTTATTTAAATCTTTAAAAACGCACTGCTTCACGTCTAAAATGTCTCGAAAAATTACAAATTTGATATTTTGACCACTTTGTAATTTTAGTGTTAAAAATGGTGTCGCTAGAACGATGATTATATTCGTCAGACAAAGAGTACGTGCAAAATTAAATTAAATTATAAGAAAATAACGCTAGACATTTTTTTGAAAAATCAATAATTTTATTGTTTAACTTAATATTAATTAGTAATAATTAATCCTTTGCACTCCAACTTTTTCTCAAGTATATCTTTTTTGGCTTCTTACACATATCTAGTAAGTTATTTGTTTGAAAACAAAAATTACGAATGAACAGTTTTATCTGAAATGTTGAATAATTGTATTATCAATTATTTAAAATTTTCCTGGTACATGGTGAATTTTAAAGCAACTAATAAAGCAGGATGTACATACATATACCTTACAATTCATTTGTATAAAATAAACAAGAGAGGGTTCACTTAAACTATTTATCTGTGAGTCAAGGTACTTTGGACCCAGTTGAAAAATTAAAACCGCTCAGGAATGCTATTTTCCTCGGGGATTTGTTGCCAGTTGCTAAACAGATAATTTTCACTATGTATGATATTACTTTTATCTTGCTCACTTCATCGTCATTACCATATTTACATAACTCGCTTTCTATTATCTGTTTCTTAACATGATGTACAATCGCTATTCTATTTGATTTAATTCAATCAGAGAAACGGCAGGATACTGACTGATGCAATAAAACATGTAACTAAATAGAATTTATTAGGAATGTTTTTATCTGTCCTCCTACTACTTTATCAAATATTATCTGTGCAAAGGGTTAATATTAATAGCAAGAAAATATTTAGAAACGATGTAAAAAGAACTAGTCAAGTCTAGTCTCCAAATATTCTATAATAAAGTGTCTAAAATGTACAAACATGTTTTATTTTCCACAAAAACTTTGATTCAAGTAACAAAATTGTAATTGATAAACGTCGCCACTTCTGCGTGACAAGTATATCGTCATTCACAGCCAAGAGGTTAAACGCGTAGCGCGACCATGTTTATCGTTATGATTAAACATTCACCGGTCCCAGACAGCTTTCATTTCGAGCGCAGCAGGCGTTAACGTTAAACCGCGATAACGTAAAAATCGCAAAAATTCAGGTCGACTTGTTTAAACGAACGTGTAAAACTTTCTTCGCCTCTCGGTGCAGAAAGTCGCCAGCCGCTGGGGGAGAAATTACGTGTGTGTATACAAACGTACACTGTGCTTCGTGAAAAGAGAAACGAAAGGTAAAAAGAGAGAGGAAAAAGAAAAAGGAAAACAGAGTTCGCGTCTGTACGTACGGCCGAAAAACGGGACAAAAATGTGAAATATCGCGGGCCGGATACGTTTGCAATCTCCATTCTCGAGATTTCACCGCCGGAGATGCTATCCATTGTTTTGGGGGGAGGGGGAAATTTCTATCGAAGGCCGGAGCCGATAGAAAAATATGCAAGGCAAATATTTGGATATCAGCCGATGCTTAGAATGCCTACAAGTAAAAAAGACTCGGCAGATCGGATTGCTGGACGAGATCCCAGCTCGAATTTTCTTCTCTCTCTTTTTTTTTTTTTTCTCTTTTTTCTTTTTGCTTATTCGTCGATCGCTTTATCAACCCCTTCTCTGTGCGCGAGAATCTTTCTTTTCTCTCTTTAATATTCGAAATGGTTGCCGACTGAGAATTAATGTATCACAGAGAGTGAAAAACTACCGACCGTCTTTTGACGAAACGCGTTGCATCCATTGCGATAATTGCAGCATTTTCGATAAATTGCGCTTCGCGTTTGATATTTAATTCTGCGCCGGAGAATTGGACAATAGCGAAACGAGCCTTTGTGACCTCCACATTTCGTTCGCGATTATCACTGTTCCATTAAAATATCTTCACGCAGTATTTCACGTACGCGCACTATTTTCGTTCGTTTCGCCGTATCGGCTGATGTATCGAGGAGAACATACGTTCGTCGCCGAGTGACAAAAGAGAAAGACAATAAAAATAGATGAAGTTTAAAAATGATTTCGCAAGGATCAAGTGGGAATTGCCATAAATTGGAATTAAAATTGGTGAAATGAACTTTTAGTAAATTCTGTTAAACCATCCGCTATTGTATCATTTACGAAACAGATTTATAATACATATTTTACAGTATTAAAAGTATCAATTTTATAGTGACATTATCAATATTAATATTAATTACAGTAATTAAAATAGATTAATAGGATTCCTGAAAAAGAAATGCACCGTGTTTGGATTTAAGATATATGAAAAATTATTGTCACACTATTTAACAATTTCAGAACAATTGCATTCCTATAAATAAAACATGTTGCGAGAGTTAAAAACTTGCTCTCCTTCCTCTCTCCTTCTCTAACATCTTTCAAAGATAACACGCCTGATTTAATATTTTAATATTTATTTCTCATCTTCTACTCGCGTTTAATTCAGTTCGCTACATCTGCCAACTTTTATTTTCTTCCATCTCCACGCAGCTCCCAAGAACTTTGGAGCATTATTCTCTTTCTTTCTCGGGCGAAATGAATCTTCTCGCGATTCTTTCCAAGAACTTTCCGACAACCTTCCGAGAAACACGAATATTGTAATTATAAATTTCACCTCTAAATTAATTAATTAATTACCTGAGAACAATTACGTACCACGAATAAAATACCATTAACGTGCTCCAAAATTTTGTCTCGATGTCTACGTCTACACATCAAGCGATTTCGTTTTCTACACTAAAGTAAAATTAAAATTAAATACTCTCGATCACTCGGCAAACCGAGTTCGCACGTTCGGGCAAAATTTCTCACACGATGGAGCGTATTTCGCCACGTTCGTTTCAACTTTGTTTCAAAATTCCATCGGTTTTCATAGACGGTCGCATTTCGAAAGCCCGTACGTTTCTACGGCGCGAATATAAAATTCAATCTAGAGATGACCGCGGAATTCACTCATTTCTCCTTTCCCTCGGCTCTCCTGCGATCAATAATAGAAGTCGCGTACGGAAGATAAAAATTTAAAGTAGAATTAAACCTAGGCCCGTTACCGGCTGCAAATCGCCTCCGCGTGATGGATGGTATATTTAAGCCAAGCTTAATTCGAAACGATGATGCATCGGCTGCCACATCGAATAATTATTATAGCGATGTAACGCGGACACTAATGCGTACTCGTAAATTTCGTCACCCGATATAGAGAGTTCTCCGTTCTTTTCTTCTCGTCGGAAGAATTTCAGAACGTTTGTCAGAATCGTCGATCTCAACTGAAAGTATTTGGGATTAACGGTCTTCTAAACTGTTGGAGTTTACGTTGATACGTAGAACATCGGTTAACCTTACTAAGAACAATTGACGTAACATTTCGTTTGCGGTTCTTATCAATCAGTTCATATTATTGATAGAATTGTGAATTAATGTAATAATAAATATTTTATATTATAATATTTTATAATCGTTATGCCTTTCGTGTAGATTCTATAATTGTTATTTCATTATCGTTTATACTTCATATTAGTACCATTATCTATATTATGTTACAATTGTTATTTCATTATTTATTACACGTTATTAATCCAATATCAAAATTTTTCTATTTTACATTGTTGTACAACAATTTCAACAACGTTCGTTACGTATTTAATCTATTTTTCTGTTTTTATGATATCATAATTATTTGAGTTGAATTATAATAACTTGTTATTCTTAATTATTAACCTTTAACAATTTTATGACGGTATTAATTCCCAAAAATCTTCAAATTCAATCAAAGACAAACGACCCTCATTTCAATGACCTTAAAAATTCCTAAAAAGTCTCGCGATTTTTTAGTCGAATAGTTTGCAATTGCAGGCAGTACACTTCAGTGAAACGCAAATAAGAACACTTTCGTCGCAACATGTTTTCTGAAACGATTAAATATTTTGTTCTAATCAGTAACAAACAACGCGTCGAACACGAAACCAATCTAGGTTTCCCGATTTCTCCTTTCGTTTATTATCGCTAGCCAAATATTAGAATAACCATCGGGTGTTACACGCGCAACGATCGTAATTGGGTTTCCCGAGGCTCGAAACGTTTCACGCGACCATAGTAGTTGAAAGTAGAAACGAGCACGCGCGATTTAACTATTTAGCACGTGTTCATTCGTTTTCAGCTCGCAGTTGGACTTTCAATCTGAAACGTACGAACGGAGGCGACACCGGTTATTAATCTGTCCTCGAATGAAACGTCATTTGCACTGGTGTTTATCAGTTAATCTATCATCTATCCTAGATCGACTAAATTGAATGACACTTCGTTTAACTGACTTCGGTTGAGTGGAGAAAGAGAATTCGCTGGACCAGCTTTAAGGGGAACGAGCCTAAAAATTTGGAGGGCTAGTAAAAAGGAAAGTACATATTTGATTGACATGAGCTTTCGTGGTTTATTTTAACACATTGTGAACTATAAAAAGCGACATTAAAAGAGAAAAAAAGAGAGCTATATCCTTTTACATTGCCTATCGGTGTGCATGATTTCAGCCAAACAGGATTAGCAAGATAAGTTCAAAAGTAAACGATATTCTCTAGGGATTGATGATCCAACATTTTCATTTCTGTGAAAATTATGAAAATAGCAGCTATCTGTTTTTGATGTATCGAATTTATACCAAAAATTTCTACGTCTTTATATTTTTCGAAATTGTTAAAAATTGAAAAATATTCGATCGTTAATCCCTAGTAAATGTTACGCTAATGATACGTATCAAGTTTCACAGTAATCGGTTGGTTGGATTCCGAGATATCTTGCACACCGTTTTCTAAAAATCTTGTTTCGAGAAAAACGCGTTGAAAGTTTCAGAACGTCATTTTTCATATGTATCCTTTACTTACTTTTTTTCACTTATATGTCGCGGCTTATAGTTCCTACAACTCACAACTAAATCGAATCCAAGTCCCCTAATATTCGATTCGCCAAAAGTAATATTTGAATCACACGATTTACACTTTATAATACTGCTTAAAGTTGTAAACAGTGGTAGAAATTCAATTATTCTGTATCCGCGGATTATACCGCAAAATAAGTCGTTTGAAAAGCTAGGACCTTTTGTATCTTTGTATTTCTAGGACTTGAAACTACTATTTAAAACGAAAACGAAAAATCGATTTTTTGAAAATTTCACATTGTCCGGTGTCCTTAATCGGTCGGTTTCTCTCTGTATGTACGTCGAAGGAAAAATATTTTCAGCGGCCGCCCCCCTTGATGATCATGCACAAACGGACCACGCCGCGAATTATGTCGAGACGAATGGACGATTTTCCTCCTCGGCGACGAAACTGAGGGAATTCTCTAGCTCCGCGAACCCAGTGGACGGAATTACGGCACGCGAAACGGCGAGCGACAAAAGGATATTGCAAAAGATGTGCAAATTCAGAGGAAATCGTGCGCGTAAATACCGAGGTCGACCATTTAGTCGAATGAAACGACGCGACGATTCGAATGGAGAGTGCCCAATCGGGCAAGTCGTAAGCAAACGTGACTCCTACCGGGCATGCCACGCCGAATCGAACACACAAACGTCCACTCTACCAATTCCAATCCGGGAATCGACAACAAATCCAACGTTTTTTGTTCGACCGCTTGCCTTTTTCTATCCGAACATTCCATCCAGATGAGAAAGAAGGGGAGGAAGGGAGAAAAGAACGATCGTGGCTCGAGAATACGTTACGACCGAATTTCTTTAACTGGAGTGACCTCAAAAAATAGCGTGTTCTCGACCCCTCGAGAACTTCGGAACTATGAATTTGGCGAGGCAAATTTTTAATAAAAAAAAAAAAAAAACAAGCAAGTGGACCGCGAAATCTAGTTTTCTTGCGATATTTTTGTGAAAACAAGTGATACATCATCGAAATCTGTCTGGATAAATAATTTAGTACGTACAATAGCAGTGTTCAGTAATTGGTTATGCAATAATTTAAAAATTCGAAAAATTTCAACGAGCTTGGGTTAGCTATTCTTTTATCTAATAATATTTGTTATATAATTTACTTGTGGTTAATATCTACTTACAATGGAAAATAATTTTATCGCTTGTTTCTTTAATTTTAATAAAGTGAAGGTAAATTGGAATACCAACACTGTAACAAAATCATGTGATTCCTCAATCGGATCAAAGTTTCGAATACTTTGTATTTTTTATTATTACTATTAACAATGGAAGTTTACTATTTATAGTTATATTTTATTTCCAGTTTGAACTGTTATAATTTTGAACTATGCTGCATTTCTTCTATATATAAGATTGTCGGTTTTAATACATTTATGGAAAGTGCATAAAATTCACATAACACACGAAAATATATATCCAAAATGGTGACACAACGAACCTCTGTCCTCAGGTTCTACTTTTTATTGACATTATTTTCACAAATGTATAATCTCGTACAAAAATCCGTCGCAATTCTTGAAACTTCCAATACTTCCAAAACTTTTAAATCTATCGAGATAATCAAGACTTTCGAGGCTTTCGAAGAATCAGAATTTGCCCAGATTTTCGAAATACTTAATCTTCAAATATTTAAAACGATATTTCTTTGTGACATACATAGTATCCAAAGTATCTCAAGTCCCGTCTCAAGAATCGAGATTCGAGATTTGTCAAGATTTACGAAGCATTTAGTCTTCAAATATTTAGAGTGGCATTTTTTTCGTAATAGCTATAGATCCAAAGTGTCTCAAGACCCATTACCGGCAACGAGCGATTTCGAGAACAAATTTGAGGAAGAAGGTCGCGAAACAAGGACCGTGTAAAAAAGGGAACAATTGTAGATTCCATTTTAATACTTAATAAACTTGGCGCTCGCGAAAGACCTAACGAGATGAAAAGCAGACGAGCTGAGAGAAACGACGGCAGGATAAAGAGAAGACGGAGAGAGAGAGAGAGAGAGACAGAGAGAGAAAGAGCTACGCGAAAGGTGGCGTTTTCTCTTAGGAAAATCGAGACCCCGTCCAGTCGTTAGTTCTGTCCTGTTAACTTACGTGTCGGAATGCTGGCTGTCACTGTTCTAGCTACCAGCCATCGCTAAATTAGACGCGGCGTTTAGCAACAACGGACATAACTCTGTGTGTATAATAGCCTGCACGGTACAGCCGCGGTCATAAAATTGGTCGAGTGTGTCAAAATTTACATGCTCGCGATGCCTGAACGAATAAATCGCGAAGAGGCGAATGTTAAACGCGACAGAGCGTTACTGCGACTCCAGTGGATGGTTTTCGATACTCGATATTTACTTTAATCCTTTAGTTTGTTTCGCAAATGAGCATCTGCTCACGTAACTATGAATTTACTGCTAAATATGGATTAAATCGTAAGAAAATGGTAAATACTGCGAGACGTTTGGTTCTTCACACTAGTCTGGTGACTAGTATGTTCGTTATCACTAAAAAGTGATTTCGAATTTGAAGAAATTCGACACTTTGGCGCTTTTTGGAATTTATTCAAGGATGTATATAACTCTCAAGCACGAAACTGTATATTTTTAATATACATTATTTAACTCTCATCTGTCCCCTATGTTTCTTTGTAGAAAAACTCACATTATTTTGCAACACGTAGGTACGTTTACCTGGAGCTCAGTGACATCCATCTTTCTAACGTATAACATGTATTTTTGACATTTTCGTTAACAAACTATGCAGCCAGAACTGCAAACTTAATATCCGTCACGAGCGAAAGCCTGCGTGTCATTTTTACACATTTCTTCACATAGTTTTATAACTGAAACTACCGACTGAAGCATAAAAATTCTATCAAATTAGAGTGCAAGCAATAGAAACAGATTTATAGTACAATAAAGAACAGAAACTTTTTTCCACTAATTTTGTGCAAATTATTTAAATCTTTAAAAATGCAACATCAGTAAAACTACTCTAAGAAGTGATGAATTGGTCATTTTTACCACTACCTTGATAATTTTTAGTTAAATATCATCAATTGTTACATATACTACATATACTACAATTGTGCATTCAACGTAGTAACGAAGATACACATGTATTTGGAGTCGAAACGGAGAGAAAGTACGTGAATGCTGTAACAAGTAAGAGTCTAAAACAAATGATCGTAAAATAAATTTGGAGAAGATCCACGTGAGGTAGAACACTTGAACGTAAATGTATAAAAACTTGCACACGAAAGTAAAAGCTTTATATGAATTTTACACGGTAACTGAATATTTTATACTGAATTTTATTTATATTGTTAATTAAAGATTTAGCCATTTATTATATTATAAATAACTATAATACTAATATTATACCATTATACAATTATATTATTATATTGTTATTACATTAACTTATACTTTTCGTTATGTTAATTTTTCGTCATTGCACAACGTGTCGAATTAAAAATATTAAATTTGGAGAAACGAGAGACAGACGATTAATCTAATGTCTGATCTGCGAAATATTAGAAATTTCTCGTGTACATTACGGAATTCACTAAGCGAGACGCGCGAAGAATACACGAAAGAAATGAAGGCGAATGTACCTGTGTAATTTTCGGTGTTTCGCAAGCTGAATTCCAAAGGCAATTTCAAGTATTCCTGGTAAATATTTAATTTACGGGCACGCCAAGCCATTCTGTCCGTTTCGAGTACAATTATCACTGAAAACTCAAGATAAAGTGTCGTTTAAGATCAAAATTGTTCGAGCGAGAACCGTGCGTCGCGTCTCTCTCCAGCCGGAACGTAATTTCGCCGGTTTCCTCGAAAACAGCTTACCGCATTTACTACGTTTTCGCTGATTAATCCATTGATGCTCAATTTTTCTCTTCAACCTCGGAAGTACGGGCTAACGTGGACAGTTTTCTCTTGCGAATCAATACAAAAAATTTGAAATATCAAATTCCCTTTCAAACATTGTTAACATCAACACTGTTATTGATAGTAATAATATGATAACATGAATATGAATATGAATAGAATAACATAACCACGAGAACATGTATTCGTTTGATATTGGACTTCTTCGATATGAATATAAATCTAAGTGAATAAAGTTTTTGGTATAAATATAAATCTAAGTGAATGAAATTTTTGATATAAACACAAAATCTAAATGAATAAAATCAAACGAACCTATAATAGCTGAATCGAAACCAGCAATATTGAATTTTCTTTCATCGCAGAATATTGTGTGTGTGTTTTGTAATAAAGATAAAAGTCATCTATCGAAACATAAAATACCGGTGTATTTCTATAAAGTGACCCTTGTAGACATTTCACCATTACATCAAGCGTCAAGTCTTTGACTTCTACAAAGATTACGAAGCTTATCGAAGAATTTCAAAAGTTATCCGAATTATGAAGATACACATCATAAGACAGTCTGTCAATATCTCTAATCCACTTATTAACACTATAGTTGTACAGGCCGCGGCAATTCCAATTCTAATGTTCGTTTAAAACACATTGATATCGCGTTTCATTTTCAGGGAATCAGAAATATTGAAAATTTTGTACTACACTCTAATGACATTTTTTCATTAAAAGAAATTTTCACATTTTTAATTTTAGTCTGTGCAAGAAGTAATAACCTTTTGTACTATGCGCCGCTGGAAACTTTAGCTTTAAACTTTTTTCAGCGCCATAAAAGGGGATGTTTATTGCAACATTTGAAAAAGAATGCGTATTTGTTTATGACCATCCCAAGTATCTCTCCTGATGCACAAATACAGTATACTCTACTACTTTACTCTACTTTTCCGACTTTTACTTCACTAGGAGAATATTGAATCTTACTCGTGTGAACGAAAATTATTAACCATACGTATACGTTTAAAAGTATTATTTTTGTTATTATTTATTTTAATTTTCTCAGCATACAAATCTTCAGCACTTCTTCATGATGATATAATAAAGTCGCTTTAATTTCCTTAATTTCCTTATTCTACACTACTTTCACGAAAAAAGTGTGATCGAAATACATTATTTACTTCCAGATTATAAATCATTCTTGTTCACTGATGCATCGTTGATAACTCTTTCCCGGTACCTCTTATGAAAGACTCTGACGCTTAAGCCATTTCATTTAATTCGAAACATTATAATCTTAAACAACACATACGTTCTCAAATACAACTGTTTGTCATCTCCTTAATAAAATTTCACATTTCAAAATATGTTTCAATATAACCTTGAAGCAATGAAATAGATCTCAGGCACCTTACAAAATTACAAACCAGTCGTTGCTGTATATAATACGATTGGACAAAATTCTAGCTATTGAACTACACGTGGGCCAGTTTTGTCGGCACGCGCTCTATTACGACTATAAATTATCAGTTCAAGTTAACGAACACACCGGCTGTACCGTGGCTCTCAATCGCGCAGAAATGACGCATTCACCTCGCTAAGAGATATCCGCTAATCACGGAGCAATCTTGGAGCCGTCTGTCGCGTAGGTGCGCGGTCAATATGCGTTGCTAAACGTCGCCAGGTAAACAACGGGTGTCGCAGCAGCGTGTACCCGAGCGCGTCTCGGCATTTCCATACATATGCATGCGAATACGAGGGGGTGGTTTGCGTCGATGTGCAGCTAACACACACACACACACACGCGCGCGAAACGTCCATAGAAGGAGGGGGCGCGTTCAGCGGTGATGAATGAGGAAACGGAGCTACTCTAGACGAGGAGGGAACGGCCATGCCGCTCAATTCAGTGTACCCAGACTCGGTCGCCGAAACTCGGAAGGAGCTTCTCGGGGGCTGTATGGCTGACGCGTCTCCCGAAATATATTACGACAACCAACGCTGGGCGGTGGTTGTCAGCCACGACAAATTCCTTCGACGTTCCTCGCTGCTTCCGTCGCATCGGTACTTACTCCCACCTTTCCTCCTCCTCCTCCCCCCAACCCTCCCTCTTTCACGGATAGCCTGGTCTTTCCTGCTTCCTCTTTCACCAGGCTGCCTCAATTTTCCGTAAGGGATTAACCCAACCATCTGGACAGAAGTTATCGCGTTTCGAGAACGAGCTGCTTCGTACAGTTTGAAATATACCTACCGGTTAAGGTATTTCACTTAGAAAACTAAAATCTCTCTCTCTCTCTCTCTCTCTCTGTCTCACTCTTTCTTGGGGAATTCCGGTTGCTTGTCATTTCCTTTGCCTAATCGAGACGTACGGGGAATGCACGTTGTTTCTTTTGCTCATGCTCCACGCGTTAATTCGCTTGTCTCGCGATTTTGTTTTTTTTTTTAGGTAAGCGTTAATTGTCACTGTGACTTGTGTATTTGTTGATCTTTCATTCGAAGAAACGAAATTTATGGTTCAGAATCAAATTCTCCGGGGTTGTTGACGTGCTTTTTTCTTGTGATGTCACGAACGTGACTCGATTTTGAGAATTTTAAGAAAATGTGCCAATCTATAATATCTGACAGATGAAACTTTGAATTTCGGTTGCTTGTCATTCAGTTTGCCTAATCGAGACGTACGGGGAATGCACGTTGTTTCTTTTGCTCTTGCTCCACGCGTTAATTCGCTTGTCTCGCGATGTTTTTTTCTTTTTTTTTTTTTAGGTAAGCGTTAATTGTCACTGTGACTTGTGTATTTGTTGACCTTTCATTCGAAGAAACGAAATTTATGGTTCAGAACCAAACTCTCCAGGGCTGTTGACGTACTTTTTTCTTGTGATGTCACGTACGTGACTCGATTTTGAGAATTTTAAGAAAATGTGCCAACCTATAATATCTGACAGATGAAACTTTTATTCAGGATCGATCTTTTTTTTTTAACTATATTTTTTATGAAAATATATAATTGTATAAACGTCCACAGTCTAATTACAAGACGAGAGATTAAACAAAACTAAGCTTTAATCATGTTTCATGTATTTTAGAAATACATACAAGTGGTAAAGATCTACGAAAACTCGTTCAATCGATGCATCTTAAAGGGCGAATCATCTAGAAAAATCATCGTTTCATCTAAAAAAAAAGAATCTGACAATTTCAATACATTACATAAAGTTAAACTGGAGCATAATATACACCATATCAAAATATACATATACTATCGTCTTTAATAAACTTTAAATTAAACTCTCTAATTTAATTATCTTAAATAAACATTAATAAACTTTAAAT
The DNA here is from genome assembly GCF_011392965.1 of Frieseomelitta varia. Classification (NCBI taxonomy): domain Eukaryota; kingdom Metazoa; phylum Arthropoda; class Insecta; order Hymenoptera; family Apidae; genus Frieseomelitta; species Frieseomelitta varia. Next base: position 383,169 of record NW_025109428.1, read on the forward strand.
TAACTAAATAAACATTAACTAATAAACATTAATTAACTAAATAAACATTAATAAACTTTAAATTAAACTCTCTAATTTGATTATATCCCAGACAATCATTAAAATAGATACACATGTGTATGAAATGATGCATCTCAAATACGAATATATTTTAATCGTAGTTTCCAAAGGAATATCTATCGATAAAAGCAATAAATAGACAGCATTGAATTTATATAAAAAAGAGAATAGTTTAAGGCAAATGAAAATTTATTATAATATTGTGATTCTACAACGACCGAGATATGATTTTTCATGAAATATCGCAAATAAACATTAAATAACACAGGTGTATCCCCTGTTTCAGTATCAATTTAACAGATAATTTAGGTCCAATCGTTGCAACGAACAAAGTAACTGTCCTCCGTCGTAAAAGTTAAAAATGTAACAGAAGTATTAATGGAGTCGCGTCGATTGTCCAACTACATACGTATGAACGGCGGTGTACAAACACCAAATGGAGAGGAAAATGATAGATTTGCGAAGGCGGGTTTAATCGACGCAGCTTAAAGGGCAGATCTATCAACGAGATTTATCGAAAACTCAATAAGAACGAACGATATTTCGACCATAGAAGAATCCGAATATATATTGCCTCCAATTTTCTATTCCTCTATTTTCTTTTCGAAAAAAAGGAAAAAACAAAGAAACGTGGAAATATCAGATAGAACATTTTGAAATTCTATTTTAAAACGCGGGGAACTGGCCGAAGGAAAAAAAGAAAAAAAAAAAAAGAAAGAAAGAAAAAAAGAAGAAGCGCCGTCGAAGTTACAAAGGGACTTTTTTGCTTAATACTTTATTCACGAGCGAACGATCTCTCTGGCAACAAACATTACACACAGCTGGCACACATGCTTCGCCACGAAAGTTCGACTCCCCTTTGAGACGCGAAATTGGAATCAACGGGGAGACGCGACAGTGACGCGTGGAAATACGGCTCGTTAAAACCATTGTCAGGATAATTAACGTACAGTCCGTGGTCTAGCGCGGGAGGACGCAGAATTATTTGCGATCTAATGCGTAATATTCGATTGGTAACCGCGCCGCTGTTACTGAATGTAAACGCTTTAGCGTAAATGCCTGTTACCCGCGGTAGTTCGTATAAATCAATACCTCCTCCCCGGTGTCGTTAGACGCGATGACGCGTGAAACGTAACGGCTGCATTTGTAATTCGCGATAAAAAAAAAAAAAAAAAGAGAAAGAAAGGAAGAAAAAAGAAAAGTGAAGGGGGAAAAAAAAGGAGTGACAAACGAGATCAACTCGCTTCGGGGAGGGGGGAAATAAACGGTTATGGCGAAAAACCGTGGAAAAAGACCACGAGCGAAATATTACCGACAAAAATACAGAAATATGATCAACGATGCGTTCTCCTGTTGCTTGAAAAATATCGCAGCTTTGCGTGAAAATTATTATTGAAAAATTCGCGGTGTCCTTTTTCCCTGGATCCTCCGTTGGAGGATCGACGTTGCCGAGGGAAACAACAAACGGAATATTTATTATGAAATAAACGTACAGAAGATGACTGGTCATCCTGATGCAAGTTGAACAAAGTACGCAGGAAGCGATATCGTTAATTGTATAAATTTGAGCGCAGTTTATTTCCGGCTTTTGTTTCACGTGCACCGCATTTGTACGGTCTACGACGTTTCAGAAAAACGCGTTTGTCGCGTATCTGTATCTCGAAATTTTATCAAAAATACATACGTCTTTATGTATCTTTGTTCGCGCAGCCACGTGTTTCCGAGAAATGTCGAAAGCACTTCAAAAGAGCAGACAGTTAACTCGGAAACGATATACTCGTGGATACATCTCACCAGTTTTCCCATGGTTTCTTTCCTAGCTCGCATGTTAATTGCCTTAATTACCGCGGGGAGGCTGCATTCTCTCTCTCTCTCTTTCTCTCTCTCTCCGGGGAAACTATAACGAATTCTCGAGGAAAGTCTTATGAATATTTACGAATAGTTTATTTGTGGACCGAGTTTCGATTCTCTCTGCCAACGCCCAACTCATCTCCTTCTCTCTCTCTCTCTCTCTCTCTCTCTCTCTCTCCCCCTCTCTTTGTGTCTTTCACTATGTGTGCACCTCGAGCAAGATCTTTAAAGTTTCCATTCGTTATTGGCCGTGTAGCCGATTTACATACTTGGAAATTCGTCGTTGAAAGTTTACGAGCGAATAACGATCTCATTCAACGGTTAGGGAGGGAAATGTACCGGCAAGTTTTCCGAGGGGTCGTTCTCTCAGCCGGTGACGTTACCGGTTCGAGCAAGTCGAACTTGCCGAGGATTGATGATAAAAAATATCGAGCCTCTGAAACGTCGAAGGAACTACGGGGAAGTCTGACAATTCTGACAAACGAAATCGGTCGATAAATTCGGTGAACGATGGCTTACGCCTGGTACAGCCACTTGCGCGAATATCCACAGAGATAAAGGTCCGTTTTACGATCGATGACGAACGGAGGAAACGTCGCGAAGGAAAAAGAAGTATCACAGCGCGGCGAAACTATTACGGAAGTGGTCTGTGACAAATTCAATCGTCTTACAACTATACCAGAGTGAACAGACGTGTCCGATGTGTATCAGCGAATTAAAAAATTCGTATTCTCAAAGCGGATGGGAATTATGGGGCTCCCAAAAAAGGAATAAGAGATGTTTCTTCTATTATCATTAACACTGCAACTATCAAAGTGGTCAAAGTGACGATGATTTATAATTTTTGTTAGAAATATTATACATGTATTTTCAGGAACTCAAATGTGTAATTGTGCACGAACATTCATGTAGCTACATAGTGCACGTTCGTCCGTTTTTATTACGTGCGTTCCCGAAATTAAGAGACTCTTGTTACCAAATAAATTGAAATACAAATACTGTAACTATCCGTGAAACAGATTTCTATTAATCGTACAGGCTATTCGTATATTAAAAGCTAAACGGATTAAAACGCAGATACATTAATTCCACGCGCACACGTCTATTCGAAATTATTTATCCATACATGCTTTCAATATTCGCGCCGATTTTTCAAAATAGAAATTCGGAATTATGATTTCACCGTAATCCAATTTTATTTTATTTTTTCTTTTTTCTCTCACCGATAAACAATGAAACATCATCGCGTGGAAGCCCGTGACAATGGCTGCAAAAACGAACATTCACACATCATTGTATTTATTCTGCTTAATTGAGTTCGTGTATATTAAATTTCGTATTGTAGCAACACTTTCACACAACCGTAAATATTTGATATTCCAGAAACGGAATGTGTAGTGCCAGCTAGAAGCGCGGTTTACTGAAAAATAATCGCGTGCAGAGAAATGTGAATAGTTTTTGCATATCCCGTGTATCTCTGGCCATCTCTCATCGTCTTCCGATTCATTCGTCCTAATAAATCTGCCGAGTGAAAAGTTGTAAAGCCACGAACGTACACCGCAGTCAAAACATCCCGATACTCCGCCGATTACGGCCTGCAATAAAACGTGAACGTTAGCTAGCGTTTCAATCTCTCGGCTTTGTTTCTGATAGTTGACGCCATAACCTGTGCGCCACTTTTGTTTGCACACGGTCAGCAACGTCATTACTAATGCTTTTACGGAACTGAGTGAAATCGATGGACAGAGCCACGGCTATATTGATATCGGCTTCTCATATCCTCGGCCATCTACCTCAACCCCTTCTTTGTCTACACGCTTTATCACGCTCTGCCTCCATCATCGAATGGCGACGCTGTTGCTAGCCGCAAAGCGAAACGACCGTCGCCGCTTTGACGTTGATCGAATTATTTACTCAACGTGTTTTCAAGGTACTTTTCACACTGGTTTTCACGCTCCATTCCGTCCACGGATTTTTCGCACCCAACGAAATGAAAGGAGACCGAAGCATGCGTACGCGCGCGAAGCGATTTTTTCCCCCCCGACAGTCGGCTGGTTTTCAAGGAAAGATCCGTCTGTCGAGCTTTGAACTTTTGATGAAAACAATTTTTCCAATACAGCCAAGTTGATTGTTATTAACTCTGATACAATTTAATGGAATCAGTAGAATCCGAACGATAATAGTTGAAATGAATGAATCTGTATCAATATTAATTTCGACAGAAATACCGAGCAAATGGAAATTTGACATCTGTTGACGAGTTTGGTAGTTTTCGTTGCTCACAAAAGCAACAATGAATTTTCGATGTTCGAAAAATTGCCGATCTTTAAACTGTCGTGTAATTTCGTGAATCTTCATTTCACTTTAAAGCTTGAAGTGGAGTACTTTTAAATTGCACCGCCGATTTCACATCACTGATGGAAAAGTGAAGATACTTTTTTTTTCCATGAAAATGTAATGTAAATTCTCGCAATATTTAAATTAAAATATTGAAGATTGTTTTTAATGACTAAATCTACAATGGATTTATAGATTGCAGCAGCCTGCTCTATAGAATGACTCTCTAAAACTTGATGCACATGATTGTTTCCTTGCCATTTTATTGAATTTTGAATATCAAGCGACAGCGAACAACGTAACAACGTTGAATTTTTCGTCCAAGTGTAATTTTTTATAAGGTTTATTGTTAAACGAAATTTCATTTTACGAAATTATAGCAGTTTAAATATTTAATATGAATGTGAGCAACTGTATTTAACATAACTGTTACTATTAAACAGTGAACAACCAATCATAAATAATTATGGTTATTAATTAGAAATCCAACTGCCTAGCAACGTTATTGAAATTTAATCATTATTTCCGAATCAAAAATCTTTCAATTCTCAAATAGATTTTAATCGTTACCTTTTATTCACTGTTCAAAAAATCTGTCCAACATTATGCTGACGGGTCTGTATCAAATTTTTGATTGTCTAATGTATTTTGAAATTGACTTTACATATAACAATACTAATAGGTATCATCTAACAATGACTAGAATAAGGAAGGAGAATAGAAATATTTCATAGTTGTACTATACTGTATTACGTTATGTTATATCGTATTTTATTGAATCAAAGTGATCCAGCTAGGGGAAAATTAATTTTAATTCGTTTGTTTAAACGTACGGAACAAAAATTACGGAGAACACAAATAAAAATAAGCAGAACAAGAATTAACAGGTGTACAATTGAATTAAGAAGGGAGTAAATAATTAATACTGCATTGCCCCAGTTACAACAAACATTAAATTAAACGAAGTCACTAGTTCTTTCAAAAGAACGTTCTTGAAAGAAGTAAGAGAAACAAAGAAAAATTGCAGGAATTGGATAAATAAATTTGCTTGTGTAAAAATTCTGGATAAGTCGAAATGTGTACAACCAGGGTCTAATCAATGAGCTTGAACAACGCGTAAAAATAAAATCTGCGAGTTTAACATCAATGTTACAAAGAACTTATTTCCACGAATTTTTATTTCTTTATCACCACGAAAGTAATGTTTGTACTAAAGTAACATTCACCAAGTAAATTTTAGCAGGTGATATTAAAAACAACGTTATAGCATCACAAAAGTCGCGTGTGAACATAAGCGTGACGATACATGCAGTTCGTACTAATTTCATTTCTTTTTCCTTCTGTCCAGCTGAATCTTCTGAAAAAGAAAAACAGAAAATGAGAGACCGAACGTAGAAATGATGTAGGAAGGAGGTTTCAAACTTGGTACCATGACAAAATTGGAATTTTCAAAAAAAAATCTACACGAGCATGAAGAACTAGCTCGTATCAAAATCGGTCGTTCTTCTAACTAGTAAGAATCGAATGTTTCGTCGTGTAAAAATTACAGAAACCACGCTGCCGTCCTAGGGGATAGCGATTTACGACAGCACCGAGCGAACGCGTGCTATTCAATTTTCACTCGCTGGCGTTGTTGTTAAAAATACGAATGGTTTCAACGCGTGGAAAGGATGGAAAACCTGTGGAAAACACTCGAGAGGTGAAAATTGGGATCAAAACAACAGCACGAGAGTTTAGCAGACTGCGAACGTTAATGAATCTCGTGAGAAACGTAAAACGTAAAACCGCATCTGGCTGGTCGTTCTTAAGCAAGAGAGATGCTCGACAGGCGGAAGGTTTTCTTGTCGGGAAGTAAGTTTACGGGGCTTTTACGAGGCATCCGATATACCGTTTTACAAGCAATAAGAACTAGACTGGGGGGTGGCTTTTAGGCTTGATACCACGATCTCGGGACGTCTTCCTGACGTCTCTCCTCGTATTGAGTTTAAGTAGCGTCGAAAGTGCTGGGTCAATTTTGCCTCAACAATCTCTGTTATCCAGGTCGTTGCTGAGAGCAAAAGTTGGACAAGGTTATCCTTAACGCAATACGCGCGTTGTAAAAAAGTTCAAAGTCCTCAACGCTCAGTGCCAAGTTCTCTTCAGCGCGTATTTCGAAGACAATTTTCAGATCAGTTTAAAAAATTCGACCACCACCACAAATATGTATGCATTCGTATTAAATATTGTAAAGATACGAATAGATTCTGTTTACTGTTGCAGTAATAGAATCACGAAATCAGCAGGTCTGCTGAAATCTTTCAAAAAGTATTCAGATGGCCTGCATATCAGATGAGTAGATTTCCGTGCTGAATATTTTATGCAACTTGGCGTGCTTTTTCCAAGACCTGAATAAGTGCACTTTGCATGTTACTGTTTTGCGTACAATCAGTCAGTCAATTAAAATATTAAAAATTGTAATATTTATAATTATAAAATTATAATTAAATTAAAATTAGCAGTATAAAATTATAATTAAGTTAAAATTATCGGTATAAAATTGTAATTAAATTAAAATTAGCAGTATAAAATTGTAATTAAATTAAAATTAGCAGTATAAAATTGTAATTAAATTAAAATTAGCAGTATGAAATTGAAATTAAATTAAAATTAGCAGTATAAAATTATAATTAAATTAAAATTATAATTATAAAATTATAAGTAAAAATTAGCAGTATAAAATTATAATTAAATTAAAATTATAATTATAAAATTATAAGTAAATTAAAATTAGCAGTATAAAATTATAATTAAATTAAAATTATAATTATAAAATCACAGTGTATAATATCACACGCACGTGTATTGTGAGATTCTTTTAGATTAATAAAATTAGTAAATTAATTTACCAAGGAAAGATTAATAAAATTTCTAGATCTTTGGATTGATAAAGTGTCTTTGTGTACTTTGATACTTAACGAAATTTATTGTTAAATTGCGTTCGCACCTCACCAATTCGTAAGATGTTGAAAATTAAAAATGGTCCGATAACCAGAGACTGTATTGTCTAAAAAATTTCCATTGACCAAACATTTCTGTCGCCCGATTTTATAGCTCTGCCAGGAAGAAACAGCCGGATCCCGTTTTTATTCCGCAAGTAATTGACAAAAAAAAAAAAAAAAAGAAAAACGCGAGAATTCGAGTTTCAGTTCGCGCGAACTGAACTTGGTGGAGAAACATCGATAATGACGTCCAATTTAACGACAGAGACGTTGCCAATAGATTCGGCGGGGAGGGGGAAACTTAGAGATACGGCTTGTGGATACAGCTTGTCGATCGTGATTAATTAATGCACAGAGGGTCCGTAAACGATGTCTGTCGAATCGTTATCTGCGCGGACGTTGGGCCGCTGGAAATCTGCTACGGGGTTTGGCAATTTTGCGGTCCGGGCTAGCTCGTGCTTCGACTTCGTAGTATCGATATTGCGGTCGAGTGGCCAATTTACGAATACCTACGAATCCGGTGATTTACGAGCGACAGTGCCGTGGGCCAAAGCAGTAACCCAAACCAGCGTAACTCGTCCAGATAATCCACCTGCCGGACCAAGAAGTTACCGGGAGTGGTCAACTTCCGGCGGAGACAAAAAGAAAACAGGTTTAACGAGATCATTGCGATTCACCGGCTCGTGTCTACTCGTACGAGCCGATCGAAAACACCGAGACCAGCAGAATCAATATTCTCTCGAATATTTTTCCAAATCCAATCCATCCCCGGTCTTCGAGACGTAATATACTTGGAAAAATACTACCCGATCGTCTCGTTCATTAACATACACGACTACCGTCGTCGCATTTTCATTTCTCGCGAATTACTCAACCGTTCGTCTGAGTTCCCTTCCCTACGATAGCTTCTTGTCTATTCTACTGCGATGAAATGGCTACTACGTGGAACAGTTATTAATGTTTGTAATTTGTAGAAACGGTAGGTATTAGGTAGTTGCATAAAAGAAAAGAACAAAATATGATAGTAGGTATTAGGCGATGAAACATCATTATTAGCATCGTTGCGAAACGATGCTTTGTGGAATTATACACTCTGACGGAATTACAAACAACACAATATTTGCGCGGAGAGAAAATTCACCAAAGGAACGAGCATGAATTTATTACGATGTTACTAAATATTCCCTTCTTGAAATTTCGTGGAATTATTAATTATTAATTGTCGCGATAGCATCGTTGAGAGAGAGCTTTGTTATATTCCAGATTTGTATGTACATACAAATACTATATATTGTACACGTGCAAATTTAATTAAGGATTAAGCAAGAATTCATCGTTATATATCGTGAATACTTCAATTTTTCCTTTACATTTCGTGGGAATTTGAAATCTAGACAATAAACTACTGAATACTTCGTTTCATAGCTGTAATAATATTAAAAATTAAAATTTGAAATTCAGAAAAATTACGAATGAAATTGTTGCGTTGACGAACTGACCAATCTTTGGGCATTTTCTTATTATTTTCCACAAGCAATATGTTTAAACTACTAAACTAATCCAAATGAATTGTTTGTTATAACTAAGTTAATTTCTAACTTCTTTAATTCGAGTTACTAATTTCATACATCTGATAACTTTTATTTTGTTCACTTTTGGTTCTGTTTCCTGTACATCTTTGCATCAAAGGATTTTTATCCTGTATGAGTAAATAAATTAAAATTAAAATTTTCCCACAATTTGTGTTTTACATCATATTCAAATTTTCCTGCATTTTAAAATTTTCTACCTTTCCTCAAGTCTTGGACGTATCATTTGTTCATAATCTATCCATCGTATTTATTTTATACCTGTGTGTTGTTTTATACTTATTTTATACTCGTTTCAATATCTTACTAATACTAATATTACTCTTATTCTTCAAACTTACGAATACTAATTGTTCTGAAATTCTTAAATTGTGGAAAATCTGTGCTCTTTGTGCATCATTGATCAAGCCCAAAATTACAACAAAAAGCAAAAAAAAGTGATAATGTTACAAACATTATTGTTTTAAATTTATCTTGAAATTTACTGTTATTTGTGTCGTCTTTTTTTTTGACAAACAAACTTATGAAGACAAGCATTTTGTACCTTGAAAATGAAGTTAATTATTTTGACTTTTAACAGTCTTATAAACCGTGTATATCGATCAACAATAAACTTAATTTTGTTCTGTAACCATTTTGAAACATATCCCTAACAACTCACAATATTTATCTGTCCCTTGTATTTAGCTTCTGTTACTCATTTCGTCTCTGTATTTCGCTAAATATACTAAAGAGTACACCACGTAAATAAATATTCACATACATTTCCTATAAAAAACGAATCATCCTGCGTGACTGTGTTTAAAGAAATATCTCGATTTTTTGAATTTCAAATTTTTCTAGATGCACAATTGAAGCGCCGGTAACTGTACCGTGGTGGAAGAAAAGATGAAATCGAACGTTGACGTCGGCGGAGGACGAGAATGCCGACTAGAAACGATAAATCGTGGCATTGTCTTCGTACGTTGAAAAGCCATTATCGAGTCCCATTATTCGCACAGCTAAATGGCTTCGTTTCGGATCGTCCCGCTATTTGACGATTCGATACCTGCGAAATACCGCCGAGGAAATTTCGCGTTCCCTGAATCGTTAAGCTTCGCCGTTCACCCCGATCGACCGAACTCTAAATTCCGACTCTGTCAATTTCACGATATCGGCGGACATTAACGGGCTGCGTTCGTAGCGCAACCGGCGAGTCGAGATTTAATTAAAATTCATGGTATCGCTCGTCGAGAACAGCAATATTTTCATTTTGCCATCTCTCCTCGAAGTGAGAAAAAAAAAAAAAATAATGCCGATCTCTACCGATGTTCTCCCTTTTTTTCTTGTTCTCGACGAACGTTGAAGGTGAAAACGATCTCTACGACAGATACATGGAGTTGAGTCGAACTTTTTCTGTATCTTTTGATACATATTCTATTTTACTGAGAAGAGGGCGCTTACTTGCGAAAATGAGTTTGCCCCGACTAAGTTTATTAAACAGGAACAGGTTAGTTGAACAAGTTGGAACAATTTGTACTTTATTTTTGATTTTATTCTTTGTCGATTTACTGAAATTACCGCTTCAATTGCGTCTTTTATGCGCACTAGGGACACTGTCAACTCTGTTAATAAAGCCAGCGTATCTCTTGGATTTATTCTTACATTTTATAAAAGAGGATTTCAGAAATCCTCTTACCCTAAGATCACTTCATTCTTGCGCCTTATTTGGAATAAATAAGCTGCACCAGTTGTACAGTGACTATAACCATCGAATGAAATATGTACGCACAACTCGAGCAATTTTCAACCGTGTTCAAAGCAAATTCACAACCGTTGAAATAAAAAACAGGATAGGGAATAGATACTGCACATCAACAAATATAAAATGCTTAGCGATAGTTAATCCTCGTATTTCGTCTCGTGATGAAAACTGATTGAACGTTCCTTTCTTTCCCTTTGCATCGTACAATTTTAATTATTAATCAATCGAGTGTCAACTCGACTCAAGTGTCTAAAAAATGTTCAACAATTCGACAGATGTCGCACGACGCTACGAAGACACTATTATTCCGTACGTGTTCCAGAGAGTTTCAAGAGTAGTTGCGTGCATGCCAACCAACGGGATGACTGATGGCTCGTAACGAGCCGTGAAACGTCAACGAGACCATCGGACATCATTTCCGTTAGAAAAACTAACGAGAGCATAATGAACGAGGCGCGGCACGTCTGCGCGCGTGCACACGGTGTACTTCATTTATAATCGCGAGACTTTGCGTTAATACTTTAATTAAACGTGTCTTTTTTTTTTTTTTTTTTTTTAAATCTGCGCATAAACCATGGTGCAATCTTTCACGAGACGGCCGGTGGACGACCCAATTAACCAAGACAACTGCACAGATTACGGTGGACTTTTATACAGCGAAAATAATGACGCGAAAATTCGGAAAAGCAGAGGAGCAGTGGATTTTCAAAACCACGCTTTAAAATCCACGCTCACACGAGACGGTCGTGGCATCTCCTTCGAATGCACATCGTTTCCATCTCGCTCGTGTTATCACTCTCTATTCACCGTTCCAGAAGGACTTTAATCGAATGTTTTTTTTTTAATTAACGCGGACAAACTACAGACCCCAAGATGTGAAATCTTCTCGTTTCGCTTCAACCAAACCCCGTGTCTTGATACTTTCCACGGATGACCTGCCTTTCATTCGGACGACACGTCGAATCTTTCGCTATCGGATGAGGTCTTACGGAGAGAGAGAAAGAGAGACAGAATTCCATCTTTCTTTACGAACGCGTGGATTCGATCCGATTCGAAACATTTCCCAAGTTCTCAAGACCGTCTCGTCTCGACGGGGAAAGGGAAGAAATTCAATACCACGCTCTCTCCGCTCTAATCGATAACCGTGACCGATCTGTGGTCTTCCGGACGTGATATTAAAATTCTTTTTTTTTTTCTTTCTTTCTTCCTTCCTTTTTTCTCGATCGAGCCAGGGGGAAAGCGTCGCGCCATCGAAAATTACACTGGTCGTTATCGACCGGAATATCTTCAATTTTGTCGGCGGACGGTTGTTCCAAGAATCGGAGAAACGTCGAGGATCCGGACACGGATGTGTTGGATCTGCAGGACACGTAGTTCCGGGCCGGTCTTTAGGGCCACCTTTATCCCCATTCCCGATCGGATAACGCGCGGGCTTTTCGAAAAATCTCACAAAGCAAGACACCGAGGCGCCAATATCAATCGGATTCATCGCGCGATGAGACAACCGAGCGGACCGGGAGAGAATTCCAGCCGGCGATATCGAGCCGATCCATCGGCGCACGCTGCAGAATTCATATCGCGAAGTGGCCCTTCGTATAGACCGATTGTTCGAGACCTGTTCGTGCCAGCCAGCCAGCCAGCCAGCCAGCCTGCATCCCTTTTCTCGCTTTGTCTTTTTTGCTTCTTCCTTTTATTCGAGCCGTTCGTTCTTCTCATCACTCTTTCCATTATGGGTGATACCAGTACGACGAGAGCATACGAGACGTCACTGCGCGACCTCAACAGTTTTTCCCTGATAAAAGGAAAGAGAGGCATCTCGCGAAGGAAAGATCTGAGAGTGAAAACACTGCGAGGAGATTTAGGTCGCGACGCGGTTGATTATTTTTCAACTGACAATCCGGGTCAATCCGGTTTCGTTAATTTATCAGAATGAAAATTTCTTTCTTCTTCTTCTTCTTCTTCTTTTTTATTTTTTTTTTTTTTTTTTTTCTTCTACCGAGAGTGATTAATTTTATTAATCGTTTGACTCGCGAATGATCTTCTTTCCGAAGGCCTTCTTGTTTCAACAGTATTCTTGCGAAGGATGCTCCATCGAATTATCAAATATTTCGTAAAATTGAAATTTCGAAAAGAGGTTCAAGACGTTCAAGAATGAAGCAGTAACTCTATTTTTAATTTAGACATACTCTGTTTTATTTAGATAATAAGCAGTAACTCTATTTTTAGATAATTTTGTATAAAATTGTATTTGTATTGCATGCAACGTTACGTTATCTCGACAGCAAACAGAATTATCACCCACAGGTATTTGCAAATTTAAATAAATACCTTCTTTCTTGTTCTTGGAAAATTTGATTGTTTAAGACTTACAGTGTTTTCTGGAATTCTTTAATTATGATATTTCATTGAATATCGCCTAGGATGATATCTAATTAATATCTACATAATCATCTTTACATTACACTTTGCTTAATTCATAAAATGTAATTGCTTTTACCAAGATGTTTCGGTAAAAGTATCAGATGAGTATTTATAATTTTAAAAGTTTAATGTGTACGGATATCGATGCGTTTGTACAGTACTTACTCAACGAATATCAAAATATCTGTTCTTCGATACATAAAGTATTAAACGAATGTCGAAACGTTCGTTTGTCATATATAAATTGGTACATCTAGGGATATTGAAATTTTCATTACGTATGAAATGGAATACTGATTCGGTTGTCAGTTTCTCTGATAAAATTGAAAAATTGAAATTTGATGCAACTGACGTTGTGTTCTGACGTTGAATCGATTGAATTTTATCAATAGTATCCGTATGGATCCAATCACTAGTCTCTTGTTCGAAACGAACTAAATTCTAGTCAGCAGAACAACTACGCTGTGCAAACTCTATTCTAGCTTAACCTGATAGTCAGCTGAATAGTCAACTACATTGTTAAATGTAAACCTGCTTGCTATGTTTTTACCTTATTGTCCGATGCAGACGAACGATTAGACTTTTATTATTAAAATTTTTCATTTACATTTTCAATTGCATACGTACGAAATGAATACTGCAATAATCACACGAATATTTTCTGCTTTATGTTCCTGTTTCACAAATTATTCGTACGAGGTGTTTCTGAATGAAAAAAATAAGTAGAAAAAAGGAGAGTAAAATTTTTTCATTTAATCAAGTTTTGAGTAAAGTATTTGAATTTAGAAGACAGGAATGTATTATAAGAATAATCTCCGAATAATCTCATATACTTTCTTTCAAGGGATTGAAACACAGTTTTGTACATTTCAACCGCGATATCTCTTCACGCGCAAAAATATCAGAAAATGGAATTTCCCCATAAGACGCTTCGTTCTCGAGAAAATTAAATTCAAAAATTTATCAAAAGTTATCAGGTTCTAGATTAAGCACATTCAACTTAAAAACAAAGCTTTAAAACGGAAAAATTTTGTTCCACTTATTCTCGCAGATAAAATTTTTCGCTTATACTTTCTGTTTGCTCGCGTCCACTCGGTAATTAATCAAACTCACACGCACTAAATAAATCTCCGCGTGCTTTTTTCCCCCCCGAGGACTAAACTTTGAAAACGAAAGAGATTTATTCTTTTTACGTGTGGAAACACCTCGTGCGGTTCCCTTATCATCTCGTGAAGGATCACCGGTGCAAAGTCGCTGGTTTTCGCATCGAAAAACTAAATCTATGTTTGTAATATGGACGCGAGATTTTGTAAAGTATCGTGTTAAGGGGTCAGGACAGTTTGGAATTTTCAAAAAATTGATTTTTTTCTTTCTTTTGTTTTGTCTTAAATAGTTTAAATGCAAAAGGTCCTAGCCTTTAAAACGACTTATTCTGCGGTATAATAATAAATCGAATACAGAATAATTGAATTTGTATCACTGTTTACAACTTTAAGCAGTATTATAAAGTGTAAATCAAATATTACTTTTTGGTGAATCGAATATTAGGGGACTTGGATTCGATTTAGTTGTGAATTGTAAGAACTACGAGCCGCGATATATAAATGAAAAAAAGTAAGTAAAGGATACATATGAAGAATGGACGTTCTGAAACTTTCAACGCGTTTTTCTCGAAACTAGGTTTTTAGAAACAGTGTGATAGATATCTCGGAATCTAACCAACCGATTACTATGAAACTTACTAAGGATCGACGATCGAACATTTTTTTAACTCTTAACAATTTCGAATAATATAAACAAAAAAAAACGTAGAAATTTTTGGCATAAATTCGATACGTCTGAAGCAAATAGCTGCCATTTTCATAATTCTCACAGAAATGAAAATGTTGGATCGTCAATCCCTTGGCTGAATCATGCACACCGATAGACAACGTAAAAGGATGCCGTTAAAAAGTTAAACAAAAGCCCTCTCTTTTCTCTTTTAATGTTGCTTTTTGTAGTTCATAATGTATTAAAATAACCCACGAAAGCTCATGTCAATCAAATATGTACTTTTTTTCCTTAGTCCGCCAAAGTATTCGTAATTTTTCGGCCCGTCAAACTGTCCTGCCCCCCTTAACTGTTCCCGAGTATCTGTCCCGAATGCCTCTTTGAATCTCTCTCTCTCTCTCTCTCTCTCTCTCTCTCTCCCGGTGACACTCGACTCGTTGTTTATGTTCGGAAAGCTAAGAGGGCCAAAACTGTGTCAGCCACGAATATTGCAAGTAACAACCGCATACCATTACCACGATCGAAACTTTGGATCACGCAAACACGCACACGAACGCGCGCGCGCGCAACCACCAAGTTGTTCATCTGGTGTCGTTCGATGTATCGATCCGTCTACAATACAAGCAGTCTATATTTGATCCCTTTGAAACAGGTTTCCTGCACAACGCAATGTTTCTTACTCCTCTCCTGTTCCCTTTCTCCATCTTTCTTTTTCCCTGGTTCTCCGTCCTTGGTCGATCTATCGCCGTGCAATTTCTCTTGCATCGCGTACACTCTTTATCAGAATCTTTCGTCTGGCATCGGCTTTGATGAATCGAGTCCGGCCAAGGAAATCCTTCGCGAACTCTGCGGGGTGTTAAGACGAATAATGACTGCATTTCGAGTGCCAAGCGTGTCCCTATGACAGTCGTTCGCGATAAACCATCGTCTTTACTCTTCCTATCTGTCTTGGATCTTTTGGTGTCCAACCGATAAAAGTCTGGAGAACCGTGAAGCCGTGGCAAATCCTTGGCACCGAAACTAACAAAAATGTTGCTCGTAGGTGTGTGTCTAAAATCGCGTACGCGGCTGTATATCTCTACGGATTAAAAGTATTTTAATTTTTATTCTAATTGGATTGAAAGTGTATCTCTACGGGTTGAAAGCATTTTAATTTTTATTTCAATGGTAATTTTATTCTCTTTAACTTCGGGTTTCAAGCAATTGTAGAAGACACGAGTAAAAGTGAGCAAACTAAAGGCTAGCAGATGTACCACAAAAGTCAGTAAATTGAGTTCGATGCGAGGAGCAGAGAGTAAGGGATTAATAATAAATTGACCAGTCCAAGTATTCTATTCTTGAAAGCATTAAAGTCCAAAGATTGATTGAGATGTACGGGATAAAAATTAGAGGGAGCGCAAACAAAATAAGAAGCAGATGCACAAGATCAATAAACTGAATTAAATATGAGGGAACAAAGAGTGAGAAATTAATATTAAATTACCCTAGTTACAACAAATAACTAAATTGGATTAGAGGCAGTTCCAAGGCGCTGCTCTTGAAAGATGTAAGAGAAGCAGAGGAAAAGGCCAAAGGTTGGTTAATCCATCAAGAACCAGGCAATAATTCATCGCAACGTTGCAAATACTTCAATTCCTTGAAATTTCACAAGATTATAGAGTCTAGGTGGAAAACAAGAAGACGAGAAGACGTTAAACGAATTCTTGGAATTTCCTTTCGATATTCCCAATACTAAAAGAAAAAAAAAAAATTTTTTTTAAAAGTTTAATAACGTGCAAATTAAAAAAAATCGCAAATTTGGTTTTCTCAGTGTCTAAATTTGTCAATGGTATCTACACGAATTCTGATAATCAGATTGTATATTAATAATATTAATATAATAATATAATATATTAATAATAATATCTTTTATAATGCAGGCTTGGACGTTATTCAAATAATATTATTATTAATAATAATATAATATATTAGTAATATCTTTTATAGTGCAGGCTTGGACATTATTCAAATAATAAATTTATAATTAATAATATATTATCTTGTTAATATAAATTATATTATTTAGCTGAACGTTATTTGAAATAACTGTGTTAACTAATTCGAGTGTGAAAATGATTTTTCCCCGGATTATTTGGCTATTAAATTGTTTCTTATTTTACTTTTTATTTCGTGTTTGACTGAATTTCTGTTCAAATAATTTCTCACATACTTTTCAATCCCTGTACGTCGATATTATACACATCACAGGTATACACCTCAGATTATCTTATACGAGATTATTCACATTTATTCCATTCAAATGGTCGAATTAACTCGAGCAAAAGATTCTAATTTAAGGCGAAATGAAATTTCTACTTCTAAAATAACAATAATAACGAATAAAATGTGTCCAAGCCTGTTACAATTGTGATTTATTTACAGAACTAAAATCCCCGACGATCGATCAAATTTGCGATTACATAAATATCGAGCAAATAAATACAAGTATCAATTTCGACAAACAGAATGATAAACAAAAAAGAAAACGAAAAAAAATAACACGGTTTTCACATTTATACCGTCGATCCAAGTACGAATAAAAAGCTTTCGAACATTAAATCGCGTAATCGTGATTTATCACGTCACACGGAATAAACGGCTGTTCGCGTTTGAAATCAGTGATATCGCAATGATGCAACCTGCGAGAAAAAAGTTCAGTTCGCCGTTACTCGATACGCCGTAAAAACGGGAGCGTCGCGATAATTATTCAGAAGAACGAGATTAATTCGATGGCACAACGAAGAAAGTGTATATGTATTTATCACGCTTCGAACGTTATATTTACATGGGATAACCGCGCGTTCATTGTCGTCTCGTCGGACTTGAAAACGTACGAATTACACCGACATTCAGTTGCAAATATTCAACAATACTCGGCCGCTCCGAGTATGCAGTCGGGGAAGCCAACAGTTTCGTACCCGCTTCGTTTGTTCTTTAATTGCGCGTGTTATCAAGGGACAACCACTGTCGTAGACTTCATTTTTTTCACGCTCGCTTAAACCGAGTTCCGGTCAACGAATTTCCGTAAAACACGCGCGCACGATAAAAATTAACCGGAGACTGGCCTCATAACTTGCGCACGGTGTAGCATGGTGAATCTGCGTGACAACGTAACGCGTTCTATACACCGATTATGCTACTATCGGATATCTTTTAACCTCTCGCGCTGGAATAACAGGAATAATATTTCACAGTTTTAAGTATATTTAAGTATGACCCAGACAAAACGAATAATAAATTTATTAGCTCTCAATAATTTCTCTATCCGGTGATATCGTACCAACGAGTTCAGAAGGAAAGCGACGTGTCATTGTATACGGTTTGGTCACTCGTTATGGTCCGCAATCAGTTGCCAGCGCAAGTGGTCAGCGCTGGGGAAAATTTGAAATAATTTGATATGGAAATAGTAAACATTGAAATATTTGCATAAGTAAATACTATTTGGAAATACTATTTCAGTTAACGCTTGATGAAATGAAATAGTATTTCATTAAATGTATAAATCATGAGAAAATACTATTTATTACTTTCACTCGGATTCAAATATCAAACATAGTGAATTGAAAATAAGGCATAGAAATTTTAAAACTAAACATATTTCGCTATCTTCTATTCTGTTAGGTTGATACATTACGAATGTTGACGAGCGTGGCAACCAAGGTTGGTATGTGTTGTGTGAATGCTTTGTGTATTGGTTAGTTAGGGAAAAACAAAAGATGAACGAGATGAAGAGGAATGAGTAGTATGGTGTGTGCGTCCAACATGTGATATATGTATACGTTATATATAAAATATAAACGAGATACGTGTGTACATACATATAAAATATAAACGAGATACGTGTATACGTATATATAAAATATAAACGAGATACGTGTGTACATGTATATAAAATATAAACGAGATACGTGTATACGTATATATAAAATATAAACGAGATACGTGTGTACATATATATAAAATATAAACGAGATACGTGTATACGTATATATAAAATATAAACATATATACATATATACTATTAGTTGCAATACTATTATTCTAAATACTATTCTGTGAAATATTGCTATTTGATGAAATATTATTTTCCTATATTTTAATGAAATACTTATTTCACAATACTATCTCCATATGTAACTACACACATGAGAAAATAAAAATATTTTCTAATTTAAAAATATATTCTATTTAAAAATATATTCTATTTACTATTTCATATTTACTATTTCTCCGTAGCCCTGTAAGTTCTTAAAGATATCACTTCTTGCTCATTTTAAAGATAACAATTGCTAGAATATTGATATGATTATCTATTGGTGTGATTTTATTGTTTCGTTTAATTACGTAAAATGCGTAATAGGTATGTAATTTTAGATTATTTGATTCGACTGTGGGAAAGCATGAAAATTCAGAATTTGTAGAATATACGAGAATGCGTGAAATATCTGAAATGGAGTACTCGTGGTAACTTTGTACAGAGGAAACAAATTTTTACACCGCTTTCGTTTCTTTAAGTTTGTTTATAAAAATACGAAATTGCATCTGATACAGTTTATGAAAAAATACGAAATTGCATCTGATAATTGCAGAATGATACACTCTAAAGTGGAAGAAGATGAGTTTGAAAAATAAAAAATTTACACTACAGTGTAAGTTATGTAAATAAAAAATTTTCACTTGCGATTTCAAATTTTTCTCGGATTATTTTTCCATCCAATGGACAATTCTGTCCCGAAAGAAATCTCGAAATTAATTTTCATCGAGTATAACCGATTGTGAAGGGTCCATTCTAATGCATGTTTCTATCCATAAGTCGCTGAGTTGCTTATTTTGAACAAAATGTTTATTGCAACGTTTATCACATGATTTTGTTGTTGAATTAATAAACACTGTATTTATATAATTTATAGCAACATCTCGACAAAATTAACAATAAAATTAACAATATGTGTACACACACGTAATTAAAAGCGAAATTCAAAGTTTAGGTAAAGAAAAGATAAAGTGAAGAATTAATACTTGATTGTATCATGCCAACCATGAAACGTAGGATTCATTTAGCAAAAGTTGAAGAATCATTCTACACGTATTACAAAAAATTAATGAAATGAGGCTTTATATAATCTAACACATACTATGAAAATCATTGAAAACGAATTATTTGAAAAACTTGGAAAGCAATAAGTTATGATAATCTTTACAGCAGACAACAGACCCGAATTCAGTCGAAAAATTATGGAACAAATTGGACAGAGCAAACTAGAAACATGCTCAAAATGAAAGGAAGATTTATGAACGAAATATATGGAGAAAAATATTACCGTATTAATAAACAAATTAATAGAAAGAATGTCTCTAACAAATTCAATCATACCCGCGAAATGAAAATCTATAATTAATTACTCGCTTCTTGATAAGACCTCTGACACGCAATAATTTGCATTTTCGCATTACACGTTTATATACGCGCATTTATACTACACTTTCACGTCATAACGATTGAATACGTGATAAATTTCATTTCATAATGCACTGTAAATGATTAATGTAATTCGTAATCATGTCTATTGAGCGTATTATACGACGATTCACATGCATCCCTTCCCATCAAAAAGTTTTCCATCAAACACAAATATTTCGGAAAACGTTGAAATCTTTGGCGTGTGCGAATTAAATTAAAATCCGTAAATCCGATTTAATTCGGATAAATGCAATAGCCGTTTTCAAAGGTGTTTGAACAGTTTGGAATATTTGCGTTCGGAATCGCGAAGCCCTTTTGCCAGCGATTGATTAGTATCTTTTACGAACGTCGCGAAAAAGCACGTGTTAATGGTATCCGTAGGATGGTAGCTTCAATGGAGCGACAATCCGTTAAGAGCTGCCACAGTCAAACAGTAGTGTTCGTTTAATAGCTAACGATTGTCTCCGGAAACGTGGAGATACAGAAGCGAGATTCGCGCAGGCAAGATTAACGCGAACTTTAAACACGTGGATGCGTACAGGTCGTTCGTACATGGAATGTTGCAGTAATATGTAGCTGCACGTATTCTGTACGAATCTAAACGTGTCTACGACATTGAAGTACTCATTGTGCCGCGTGGCCTGTGTGCGTAAAGCAAACGCGTGCAACGTGCCTCCTGCTAACGTGCCGATCTGCAATTTACTTCACGATCGAATCGTCGATTGCGAGAGAAGTAAATATAAAACATCGCGTCGTTTCTTCCAATCGAGAGCTCTTATCCTCGTTCGACCGCAGGCGCACGTTCCCAAAGGTAGAGTGAAATATTCATAGAGCAGGCATAAATGAATCTTCGATAAACTCGGATAAACTGAGGAGAGGAGGATGGAAATGATGGGTGAAAGAACAGATGGAAAGTAACTCTGAATAATCACTGTGACGAACAAGTATTCGCGATAGATAGATATATATGGAGTTTAATTTTCATTTCTTGGTTAATTTTCTATTGCTGGATCTGGTCACGAGTGTTGGAATTTATTAACGGAAACGTCACTAGTGAGTTGGAAACAAAATCGGATGAATTCGTTTCCAGAGTCTTGTCTCTTTTCCTAATCCTAATGAGTCATATAGATATAAGTATGACTCAACATTTTATTGACATATTATACAGACGAGGTATAGACCATTGCATCTTACGGAGTTTCGTTTGTGCTCATATTAAATTCTATCAGACTGAACTTTTCCAGAAGCATGCTATTGCTATTGAGTAACATGAAATCAAAAAGTTTTCTTGAAAAGTGTATCGTATAATCACGACTTGTTACAATGAACACATTCTAGACAAAGTTATAAATAGGCTACGGATTTTCGCACTTTTGAGAACACGATTTTTAAAAACACCGAATTTGGATAAAAAAATTATTTCTCGTACCAAATATTATAAAAAGCAATTTGAATATTTTATATATATATATATTTTCGTATCACGTGTATTCTGTGCGATTTTTTATCTTCGGATTTCCCGTAAATGCATAAAAATTCGCAGTCTAGTTATAAATTGTAAAGGAACATTCTTCAAAGTAATATAGAATTGAATTGTGTTCAATCGAAGATTCAGTGGTGAGTTAGTATCAATATTTAACTCATCAATAGTTTTCACGAACAGTATATGTGGAAAACCTAACGTAACTTGTTAAACTTAAGCGTTTGCTTATAATACTGATATTTTCCCGGAATCATTCAAAAGTTTTCCAAAAAAAAAAAACTCAAGAATTTTTCAAAAAGCGACTAAGCAAACTTCTTTCTTCTTAAGGATTAAATCATTTAATCGAAAATCAAAAAGGACTGAAAAGATTAGAATGCTTCATTTTTTAACACATAGTGTACTATATTATTTTTTGATATTTGATTTCAGTATCTAGAGTCACATTTGTACTAGACAATTGCAACTGAAAGGCCGTTCAACCAAACATTAGCCAGGTTGTTCAACCAAAAATGGACCAGGTTGTTCAACCAAAAATTGACCAGGTCGTTCAACCAAAAATAAACTAATTGCTTCTGGTTGAACGATCAAAAGTCATTTCAACTTGCTTGACACTGTATTTGTACGTAGCTTACGTATATTGGTTTCGTTTTTATATTTCGGAGTGACGATCTCTCGTTCTGTCACGTGTCGATTAAAACTGGCATTTATATTAGAAAATGGCTCCGTTCTGGGAACAATATTAGTGACATATTTTTCTATTTGAGTTTGCAAACGTTACGAAACAGAGAGCTAAAAGGGACTAAATGGACCGGATGTTTTAAACGGTGCCATGAGTTGCCAATATCTATAATATAAACAGTTTTTATGTGATTTTTGCATAGATAGATCCATTATTCAACTACGTATTGAAAGTACCATTTTTCTAGTTTTATAAATAAAATATCTTTCAAATATAGAAAGAGCAACTATAAAATTTTTTCCCACTAAAACCAAGGGAACGAAATTGAGGACATTGTTTTCAACAAATGAACTTTTACGGAACATTGATTGCAAAGCTTCGTTAATAAACTTCTAACTAAACAAAAGTGATCATACGTGGCTATTTTCTCAGATTAAAAAGTCGATTTTATTTCGAGCAAGTGCTAAAAGAACTTCTAGGGAAGGAAATTTGACATCTCACTCTACAATACATTTGTCTATCGTATTGTTATAAAATTTATAATATTTTATATAAATATATTTTATACAAATATATTTATTTGTACAAATAGAAATTCTTACGACTCTGGTTATAATATCACAATATAAGTTGCAATATCAACTACGCCAATTTTTTTTCAGATTAAAACAATTTTATTTCAAGCAA